>NC_135223.1:10915765-11215765 GCF_052324685.1 Brachyhypopomus gauderio
GTGAGGGGTTAGAGTGTGAGGGAGTGTGTGCTGTAGACAGGTGGGTCTCAGGGTCCCTTTTGAAAAGAAGGGTCTTACCAAAGAAATACCCCTAACAAAAGCCTAGTGTGTGTTCAGATCACCCACCTGCTCACACACACACACACACACGGTGTGTAATATAAACTCTCCTCTCATATATTCAACACTTACCCTCCAGGATGATATCAATTGCCAGTCTGTTGTATATTTTCACACCCTGTTTTGTTAACGTAAAACTTTTAAAACCCTGATCTATGGATTCACCATGTTGTGGACGTATTTCTCATTAAGGGTTTAATCGCTATACCTCGTCACCTTACAACTGCTCCCCCACCCCCACTTAAAAGAAAGAAGACCTTTTGGGGTTATAGGCTAAGGGTCCACTACTGAACCCATGTTGAAACTAGACTTTAGCAATGTATCTGGAGTCAGGAGGGTGTGAGATTGTTTATGTTGGAAAAGAAAAGCCGTGTGTCTAGCAGTTGTTGTGCTCTAAGCATTGAAGAGAGGATTGTGTGCAACTGTCAGTGGCAGCTGTGCTGACGCGTGAAAAAAGTGTAAGTGGGCATCATTTAACATGGTAACCAAGTGCCCCGCATTCCAGCCTGTGTCAGGCTTAACGCTTCAGTAGCTACTAGTACATTGAAACGCTGTGTAACCTCAGAGAGCCTGTTCAACTTATCTAGCATTACAGAGTTTCATGGAAAATAAATATCAGTTTTGAGGAAAATATCTGGACAAATAATGGAAATTCTAAACCGAATTGGTCTAGATAGAATTGGTCTAAATGGATTCAAACCGATTATTTAGTCACTTCTCTAAAGAAACAAAATCAGTAATATTAACAGCCCAAAATACATATATTGCTCCATACTGTATTTTAGATGGAGCTAAAGAAGAGATTTTATGCCTACTTTTCGTTCGGTTCTAGGTAAATGTACTCAGAAGCAAATATTTTCAGTTAATATGTTGATTAAAGAAAATAATTTTGAGGCCCAGCCAATATTGGTTGCAACTTTTCCAAATGTTGAAAATAGGGGAACCAAGATTACTGAGAATATACATTAACTAAGACCGTATTACATGGTGTCAAGTCTAAGTGTTACGTTGTTGTGTGATTCAAAGCACTGTCTAATACTCCTCCTAGTGTTGAGTCAGTGTACTGCAGTTTGGACTCGTGTCATTTGCTTACACCTTTCAGGTATTAGTCCAATGTCTGTTCACCAACCAATCTGTGAATTCCTCACTGGCCATTTAGGCTCTCTATTGATCGCACATGAAATAGTGAAAAACAAAAGCATGGATCTCCATCAGGTTTCTCATCAGCTGCTTCCACTGTTGCGAACAGGGTCCCGTAGCTCCTCCTTCGCTGTTGACGGCTCCACCTGCTGGTGCAGTATGAAATGGCCCCAGCTAAGTGATTAACGGTGCCATTTGTATATTGATCAGTATAAGGTTGGAATGGTTTGTACATTCTACATGCAAGTCACTGACTGTACTGTACGTAAATGTCACGTCATTATGTAAGTGCCATGCGTGTAAATTAAAAAAGCTGCCATTTAGACTGCTCCATACTTAGCTTGCGCTTTTCAATTCTGTCCTTTCTGAACACATGACGGTGACGGAAATGGATGGTTATAAGGCTGAACCTGAACAATTAAAGGACTGAAGACAAAATTGATTGACTGATTGGAACCAATTTGTTTCTCAGGGTTAAAGCACGTGTCTGATGAGCAGAAGACCCATAAAAACCCTACTCTCTGCTCTCAGGGTGGGACACACCACACCTCTCCAGCAAAAGACAAAGCTCCTGGCTTCACTCCCACACCAGCTAAAAAGCATTCTCCAGTTCTGGAACTGGAAAGGAAGTAGTGGCGAGTGGTAGGTTTACCTCTCTATTTACATCTCTTCACTTAAAGATTGGTTTTGACTGGTTGTGCTAGTTGACAGCATGATGCTCTGTTGGAGGGCTGGATGAACCAAGGTTAAGAAAGCTGAAAACAAAATAAATAGTATTAAATGGTATAGTATTACAGTTACTGGATACAAACGCTGTACAATTAATGGTTCTATATAAACATGTAAATTAGTTCAGAATCATCAGAATGAGGATACAGCAAATACATTGAGCCAATGATTATTTATTCATTTATATTATTATTATTATTATTATTATTATTATTATTATTATTAATAAAAAGGTTCATTTCTTCCAATTGCTTGCGACCCATGTCAGGGCTGACTCGGCTGCCACTCCCTCTACCACCAGGAGGGGCACCCGAGTCAGTCCTAGACTTGCTGCACATAATCAGCAATGATTCGTTTCAGCTGTTCTAAGGCTTCTTAAGAAAGCTTTGGGAAACGGATCATTGCTGATTCGTTGTGGTTTCCATGCGCTTTCAGCCGGTATCCTCGGTCTCTGTGGTATACTTCTCACGAGTTACAAGGTGTCTCATCACCTCTCTCTATCTTTGTTTGTCTCCTGCTCTCCTTCGAGATTTCTCTCCTGCGTCGCTCCCTGACCTTCCTCAAGTTTTCACAAGCCTATTTCTCTTCCTGTCATTTGTTTGTCTTTGTTTTTGTGAAGGGTTTTGTTTTGTTTGCGGCGTTTTCTGCCTGCTGGCCAGCTTCCTTCACTGGCATTTTCAGTTTCGTTTTCGCGTCGCTTTCATCCGCGCTATTTTAGTTACGTTTGTTTTATTTTATTTTTTTTCTCCCGTCTCCTTACGGTTGAGCTTTTGTTTTGTCACGCGTTGAGTTTTTCCGCGTTCGTTTTGTTTCATTGTTTTTACCGTGCTATCACGGTTTATATTGTTTCCTCGTTCACGCGTCGAGTTTTCCGCATTTGTTTTGTTTGTTTGGTTCAGCGTGATTACTTTCTTGTGTTTTGTTTTTACATACGCTGGCGTGGTGTTAGACGGCACTTGGGTCCTCCTATTCTCACTCACTATACGCGGTGGGTACTTCCCTGTACTCCCGCGTTACAGAACGAATCAGCCCTACTATGGACCCAGCCGGTAATCATGAGGCAGCGGAGTTAAGAGCTGCTCTCACTAGCCAGTTGCTTGGCAGCCACGAGCAGGCACTGCGACAGATTATGGAGCAGCTTAATGGGGTCACTGTCGCCTTACAGGCTCTAGCTGGTTCTGCTGCAGCCTCACCTACACCTCCCGCTGCACCTGTCGATCTCCCTGTTTCAGCTCCACGCCTTGAACCCGTTCTCCTGTGTCCACCCCGCTACTCAGGGGATCCTGAGGAGTGTAGAGGGTTTTTACTGCAATGTTCATTGGTATTTGAACAACAGCCCTCTAGGTTTCCCTCTGAGCGTGCCAAGGTAGCCTACGTGGTAGCACTGCTAACCGAAAGAGCTCTGGCTTGGGCTACCCCACTATGGGAAGCACAAGCAGAAGTGTGCACCACGTACGAGCGATTCGCCGCGGCCATGAAAAGCGCGTTCTATCATCCGTCCTCAGGGGGTGTGGTTGGGTCTCGTCTCCTGTGCCTAAGACAGGGTAAAATGTCTGTGGCAGACTGTTCTCTGGCGTTCAGGACGCTGGCCTCAGAGAGTGGATGGAGCGCCAACGCCCTCACAGCAATCTTTCAGGAGGGGTTGTCTGAAGAACTCAAAGATGAGCTGGCGCTTCGTGATCCCCCTACTGAGCTGGATGCGTTGATCGCTTACACTGTGCGTCTTGACAACCGTTACCGTGAGCGCAGACACGCTAGACGATCGCAACACCAGGCACTTGCACCTAAGCCTGACTCCACGCGCACCGTAGAGTCATGTGAGGCCGACAGTGAGCCACAACCTATGCAGTTAGCGCACACACGTCTATCTCGGCAAGAAAGACAGGCACGCCTTCAGGAGGGTAGGTGTCTGTATTGCGGTAGTAAAGGGCATCAACGCCAAAACTGCCCCGAGCTGCAGGGAAAAGGAGCGGCCCACCAGTAACAGAGGAGGTACCGGCGGGCCCTGTCTCAAACCCTCCTAGCAACGGCTTATTCGTACACGTTTCACTTACCTGGCGAGGGACTGAAGGGAAACACCTCTTGGCGTTTATCGATTCAGGCGCTGCTGCCAATTTCATTGACGTCACATTGGCCAAAGAACTGGGGGTTCCGCTTGTCGACTTGGAGAAACCCATGTCTGTAGCGGCCGTTGATGGACGTGCCTTGACTTCAGGCGAAGTCATTAAGCAGACCATCCCGCTAGACATGAGTATTGGAGGCCACCGAGAACAGCTCACCCTCTATGTTATTAGCGCACCCCAGATGCGTCTTATTCTGGGTTTTCCTTGGCTCCAACGCCACAACCCAGAGGTGGATTGGCTTTCCCATTCTGTCCGTAGTTGGGGAGCTGTCTGCAAGGACACATGCTTAGGCTCCGAAACCACTACCGGTCATACACCTGACCCGGTCGATCTTACTCCGGTCCCTGCTGTTTACCACGACCTCAGAGAGGTATTCAGCAAAAAGAAGGCAGGCTTCCTTCCTCCGCATAGGGCTCACGACATGGCCATAGAGTTACTGCCAGGTACTAGTCCCCCTAGGGGGCGTCTCTTCTCTCTGGCCGTACCCGAACGTAAGGCCATGGAGACATACATACGGGAAGCCCTGGCAGCCGGGTTTATCCGGCCATCCACCTCTCCTGCTGGTGCAGGTTTTTTCTTTGTGGGAAAGAAAGATGGGGGACTCAGACCATGTATTGACTACCGGGGGCTTAACAAGGTCACAGTCAAGGATCGTCACCCATTACCCCTCATGGCTACCGCCTTTGAGGCCCTCCAGCAGGCCACTATCGTTAGTAAGCTCGACCTGAGGAGTGCCTACAATTTAGTCAGGGTAAGGGAGGGTGACGAGTGGAAGACTGCGTTTATCACGCCCTCTGGCCACTACGAGTATCTTGTCATGCCCTTTGGTTTAATGAACGCCCCGGCCGTGTTCCAGCGCTTCATTAACGAAGTCCTGAGGGAGGCTCTGAACAGATATGTCTTCGTTTATCTAGATGATATTCTCATCTACAGCAAATCCGAGGCAGAACACATAAAACACGTCCGGCGGGTGCTCCAACTACTCCTCGAGAACCACTTATACATCAAACTTGAGAAGTCGTTATTTCATGTACAGGAAATAGGCTTTCTAGGCTACCGTATTGCCCAAAACACCCTGGCCATGGACCCCTCTAAGGTTCGGGCCGTTGCTGATTGGCCCACTCCTACCTCACTCCGCCTGGTGCAGCGTTTTTTAGGATTCGCCAATTTCTACCGTCGTTTCATTAAGGCCTTTAGCACCCTTGCGGCTCCTCTGATCACCCTCACCAAGAAGAGCCCCGGTCCTTTTGTCTGGACTCCTGAAGCTCAGCAGGCTTTCGACGACCTCAGAAAACGGTTCACTTCCGAACCTGTGTTGCGCATGCCAGATCCCGACCTACCGTTTGTTGTAGAGGTCGATGCCTCAGACTATGGGATAGGCGCCGTTCTCTCCCAGAGAACCGGGTCCCCTCCTAAGCTCCATCCATGTGCGTATTATTCCCATCGCATGTCCCCCGCTGAACGCAATTACGATGTAGGGGACAAGGAACTTTTGGCTGTTAAATTAGCCCTAGAAGAATGGAGACACTGGTTGGAGGGGGCTAAGCACCCTTTCCTGGTCTGGACCGACCATAAGAACCTGGCCTACCTCCAGCAGGCCAAGCGTCTGAATCCCAGACAAGCCAGGTGGTCCTTGTTTTTCGGGCGTTTTGATTTCACGCTCTCCTATCGTCCGGGCACAAAAAACGCCAAGCCTGATGCTCTGTCCCGTCAGTGGGAGTCGCCTCCTCACACCTCTGAGCCCAGCACCGTGCTGCCCGCCTCCAAAATCGTGGCACCCCTGCAGTGGGCCATAGAAACAGAGGTTAAACAAGCTCTTACCAGTGACCCAGGGCCTGGGGGTGGTCCCTCCGACCGTCTCTACGTCCACCCTAGGTTACGCAAGAAGGTTATGGAGTGGGGTCACGCTTCACCCTTCGCTGCTCATCCCGGGTCACGGCGTACTCTGAAACTCATTTGTTTTGTTTGTTTGGTTCAGCGTGATTACTTTCTTGTGTTTTGTTTTTACATACGCTGGCGTGGTGTTAGACGGCACTTGGGTCCTCCTATTCTCACTCACTATACGCGGTGGGTACTTCCCTGTACTCCCGCGTTACAACCCACCTGCAATACCCATGCGCCCCACTAGTGAGGTGCGCCCCACACTTTGAGAAACGCTGTGTTAGGATAATGTTGTAAATACGATGTTCATTAAAATTATCTTTAAATATGTATTAATATCCTTCCGAACACTTCATGGTCAGGCCCCCAAATATATATTAGATCTTTTGAAGCCTCTCTGTTCATCCAGGACTTTGAGGTCTTCAAATCAAATGCTGCTGGCTGTACCTCGAGCCCATTATAAAACTCGTGGAGACAAAGCTTTTCAGGTGGTGGCTCCAAAGCTCTGGAATGCTTTACCACTGTCCATTCGCAGCTCTGATTCCTCTGACTCTTTTAAGAAACATCTTAAGACATTTTTATTTAGGCAGGCTTTTTCTTAAGTGCTTTCTTTGTTTTAAGTGTTGTATAATCCATGACTTGTTCTTAGTATGTTTGTTAAGCACTTTGTGATGATTCTGTCTGTGAAAAGTGCTATACAAATAAAGCTTACTTACTTACTTACTTACTTACTTATTACTGGGACCGATGTACAGTCCAGTTGGCATTATCTCCCATAGATATTCTCTCACACAAACTGAATAAATAATGAAACCAAATGAAAATTTAAGTCAATTAAATTTGTCATAATTATTTTTTAAATGAACAGGTTAATACAGGTTATTTTTTTTATAAATGCCATTTTTCTACACAGATTTCCCAACAAACAAAGAAATTATGAGCTGTACAAATTGTGGGTCAAAAAGTGTCAACGTCTGAGAGGACCGTCATCTACAGCAAGGATATGCAGTGCTCACTTCTTGCCCACTGATATCAACCGTACACTGAAGAGGGCACATGTTAGAGAAGGAGCAGTGCCGCAGATTTTCAACCTTCCAGACCATTTGCAGGTTGTATTGCTAACATTTTTACCATGTTTTTAACTATTAATATTTTTGCTGGTGTCATCCATGTTATCATACAACTTAAGGATGTTATTTCATATTTCTGTCAGCAAAAGCTATCAGCTAAGAGAAGGAGCCATAACAGTGCATGTGCCCTGATACCCCTTCAATGCAGTGAGCCAAGTACTTCATACATATGTGTGGTAAGGGTTGTGTTTTATTGTCAGCAACTAGATGGAGCAATGGTTAGCCCATCACTAACCTTTACTCCATCCATGATGGTGCTCAGATCTGCATCAAAGATTGGCCAGAATTAGAACTTCAAACAAGAATTTTTATCATTTATTAGACCTCTTTCTGAGAGCTGCTTTTAAGCTTGGCATTTACAACTAATGATCAAGTATTCTTGATCATACTGTCATTTTTTGCAGGAACATACCTATCAAAATGATGACCAAGATTCCGTTCGCAGCAATCAGGTATCCAAGCTACGAGAAGACTTGGAAAGGCTCAGGAAGAAGGCAAAAAAATGCCAAAGACTTTTGCTGCAACAGCTCTCTCTGCAAGACTTTGCTGCAACAGCTTTCAGAGAAAGACCTGATAAACTCTGAACTAGAGCATCAGCTTCAGTCATATAGAGGTACATAAACTGCACAGTAAGCATTAAAGGACAGCACAAAATATGGTGTAATCATGTTTTATACAGAAAAACACATTGTTTAATTTCATAAATTATGGATACTTCGATACATTATGGATAATTATGGATACTGTTATGACCTATCTAGGCTCTAGGCCCCCCATACTCAAATAGCGGCCTGCGGGCCACATCCGGCCCACAGTCTATCTATTTCTGGCCCGCGAGCTGTTTTGAAAAGTGTTTTTTTTTTTTTTAGGAATCTTTTTTTTTTCAATCGCGCTATCCGCTCTTGTTGAAATTGCGCACCGCAATCTCAAGACGATGCCAGGGATTGCCTTTATGGCAACAACAAACAGGTAGCAGATGCCCAAATTCGTTCACCCCCCCCAGCCCTGTCGACAGTTTACGTTCGCCATCCCCCCCCCCCCCCCCTAACCGGCCCCATCAGTGATTGAAAAAATAAAATGTGGCCCGTCATCATTTCTATTTGAGTACTGCTCTAGGCCGTAACTGTGTAAATGGGTGGAATATGGATGACACAGTGGTTCAAATAAATATAAAGTATGGTGTATTTACAAATGTTCACAAACAATATATTTACAATACAAAGTGCACACCGGTAAAAATGTCAGAAGTGACCCAGGCCAAAATAACTAACAAAAACCATACTAGAAATAAACAGATATAACTATACTAACAAGGTGAAACAAAAGACAACACTACTCTGACTCCCTATATACAAAACGGATACAAACCCACAACCCAAACAAAATGGCAGCCACTTACTACTCACCATTTGCACACACAAACCACCAATATACTTATATATACACTACCGTTCAAAAGTTTGGGGTCACCTAGACAATTTTGTGTTTTCCCTGAAATCTCATACTTTTATTTATCAAATGAGTTGCAAAATGAATAGAAATACAGTCCAGACATTGACAAGGTAGAAATAATGTTTTTTTTAATTTGAAATAATTTTCTACTTTAAACTTTGCTTTCGTCAAAGAATGCTCCCTTAGCAGCAATTACAGCATTGCAGACCTTTGGCATTCTAGCTGTTAATTTGCTGAGGTAATCTGGAGAAATTTCACCCCATGCTTCCAGAAGCAGCTCCCACAAGTTTGATTGTGTTGATGGGCACTTTTTTCGTACCATACGGTCAAGCTGCTCCCACAACAGCTCAATGGGGTTGAGATCTGGTGACTGCGCTGGCCACTCCATTACAGATAAAACACCAGCTGCCTGCTTCTTCTCTAAATAGTTTGTGCATAATTTGGAGGTGTGCTTTGGGTCATTGTCCTGTTGCAGGATGAAATTGGCTCCAATCAAGCGCTGTCCACAGGGTATGGCATGGTGTTGCAAAATGGAGTGATAGCCTTCCTTATTCAAAATCCCTTTTACCCTTTTTATCCCTTTTTAAATCTCCCACTTTACCAGCACCAAAGCAACCCCAGACCATCACATTACCTCCACCATGTTTGATAGATGGTGTCAGGCACTCTTCCAGCATCTTTTCAGTTGTTCTGCGTCTCACAAATGTTCGTCTGTGTGATCCAAACACCTCAAACTTTGATTCATCTGTCCATAACACTTTTTTCCAATCTTGCTCTGTCCAATGTCTGTGTTCTTTTGCTCATAATAATCTTTTTCTTTTATTAGCCAGATATGGCTTTTTCTTTGCCACTGTGCCCTGAAGGCCAGCATCCCGGAGTCGCCTCTTCACTGTAGACGTTGACACTGGCGTTTTGCGGGTACTATTTAATGAAGCTGCCAGTTGAGGACCTGTGAGGCGTCGATTTCTCAAACTGGAGACTCTAATGTACTTGTCTTCTTGCTCAGTTGTGCAGCGGGGCCTTCCACTTCTCCTTCTACTCTGGTTAGAGCCTGTCTGTGCTCTCCTCTGAAGGGAATAGTACACACCATTGTAGGAAATCTTCAGTTTCTTGGAAATGTCTCGCAAGGAATAGACTTCATTTCTCAGAACAAGAATAGACTGTCGAGTTTCAATTGAAAGTTGTTTTTTTCTGGCCATTTTGTGAGTTTAATCGAACCAACAATTGTAATGCTCCAGATTCTCAACTAGCTCAAAGGAAGGTCAGTTTTATAGCTTCTCTAATCAGCAAAACTGTTTTCAGCTGTGCTAACCTACTTGCACAAGGGTTTTCAAGGGTTTTCTAAATATCCAATAGCCTCCTTACAGAGTTAGCAAACACAATGTACCATTAGAACACTGGAGTGATGGTTGCTGGAAATGGGTCTCCATACATCTATGTAGATATTGCATTAAAAACCAGATGTTTACAGCTAGAATAGTCATTTACCACATTAATAATGTATAAAGTGTATTTTTGATGCATTTAATGTTAGCTAAATTGAAAAAAAACTGATTTTCTTTAAAAAATAAGAACATTTCTAAGTGACCCCAAACTTTTGAAAGGTAGTATATATATATCTATATATACAACTCTATACAATTATATTCAAGGGGCACGCAAATACAAATCCAAAATACAGATCCACAAGGTCATATACAGTATATCAATATCTTAAATGTCACAAACTCTAACACAAGGTTGGCAAGGCAGGATCGCAACCAAGGATCCTCCCGTTTCCTCCTTTTATCCCAGGAAGCCGAGGGCGGAGACGTCACTTGATGTTCCCAGGGACATCAGGGATTCCTGGAGTGGAGCAAGGACTGGACTGCCTGTAACAAAATGGCTTCCCTCGAACACATAACAAGACAGGGTCATAACACCCCCCCCCCCCATCATAAGTGTGAACTTCAAATAAAGTTCACAAATAACACACTCAGCACCTGGACAGGGCATCAGCCTCCACATTGTCGAGGCCTCTGGGGTTGGGTCAAACTATCTGGCTGGTGGCGATCAACGTAGGGTTTCAACAGGTTTATATGACATAGACGCGACTTTCGTCGATGATCAGGGGTAGCCAAAAGGTAGTTAGTAGGAGAGGTTTTTGCCTTAACCATATATGGACCTGAAAATCTAGTACAAAGGGGAGATCCTGGAATGGGCAAAAGTACAAGCACACGATCACCAACCTTAAATGAACATACAACTGCTTTCTGGTCATACCAAAATTTCATGTCAGCTTGTACAGATTTCAAGTTCCTGCTGGCAATCTCACGAACAGTGCTTAGCCGTTTACGAAGGGTTTCAACAAAGTCACAAACAGGCTGAGTTGATGTAGACTGAGGAGCACCCAGCCATCGTTCATACAGAAGTCTAAGGGGACCATGGACTGATCTACCAAAAAGCAAGGTGTTAGGACTATAACCTGTTGAGTCCTGCACAGTGTCACAGATAGCAAAGAGCAATAACGGAACACCCTCATCCCAGTCTTTGTCACAGTCATGACAAAAGGTCCTCAGCATTGTCTTAAAGGTCTGGTGAAACCTTTCCAATGCTCCTTGAGATTCTGGATAATAAGCGCTTGATACTTTATGTTCTATGTCCAATTCCTTAACCACTTGCTCAAAGAGCTTAGACATGAAGTCTTGGTCTGACTGTATGCATTTCGGAATGCCAAAAGTAGTGCAAAATTTTATCAAGGCTTTGACAATCACTTTGGATTTCAAGGAACGCAAGGGTATTGCCTCAGGAAATCTAGTCGTAGCACACATTAAGGTAAGAAGGTACGAATTACCTGAACGAGTTTTAGGCAGGGGTCCTACGCAGTCTACTAACAGTCTTTCAAATGGTTCTCCAACAACTGGTATTGGGCACAGCGGGGCAGGAGGGATCACTTGGTTGGGTTTCCTACCAATTGACAGGTGTGACAAGAGTGACAGAAACGAGCCACGTCGCTATTCAGAGAAGACCAAAAGAAATGCGATAGAATACGCTTAACAGTTTTACGAATACCTAAGTGACCAGACAGTGGATGTTCATGGGCTAAATGCAACACGTGTGACCGAAAAGATGTCGGAACAACAATTTGATGTATAGAATCCCACCCATCAGTAGCATTAAACGGAGACCAAGTTCTTATCAATATCCCATCTCGTATGGAGTAATGTTGTTGCTGTTTTGGGGTGCCAGACTTTTTCTCTGCAAGGTTGAAGTATTGCAAGGGGGTTTTGTCCAACTTCTGTGTGGCCACTAAGGCATCTCTATTCACATCTGCTATAGGGGACGGAGGAGACAAACCAAGATTGTCCAAGTCAACAGTTTGGGAGACAGGGGGATCACACATAAAAGTATCAGCCAATGACACTGTGGACCCGGCCTTACGTGCCTGGGCACGAGTCAAAACACAAGGGAACCCATCCTCCATTGGGCGGCCCGTTAACACACAAATTACACAAAAACAAATGATACAGATGAATACACAAATCACAAACAAATCACACAATTAGGCTAAGTATAAGGTAACTAGAATGAAAGTTCTGGGTGTTGATATTGTCAATGTAAATGTCTTGTGATGAACACCAGGTTTTCATTCCGTGTCGGAGTGATGATACTGGTATTGTAGGCTCCGACTGCAGTGTTACTCCCCAGGTGAACCTCGGAGAAGAAAGATATGTGATGTGGTAAATATGTAACAGATTATTCAAAGGCCAAACTAAACAGATAAGTCTTTAGTCGAGTTTTAAACATTGAGACTGTGTCTGAGTCCCGAATAAAGGCAGGAAGATTATTCCACATATTATATCATTAATATAATTCCATTATATAGGTTTTACAGTAAAACCTATATCTGTGTCATATATTGTGGCTACTCCACCTCCACGCCCTGTGATACAGGGCTGATGAACATAACTGTATCCAGGAGGAGCTGCTTCATTAAAACTTACATATTCGTTTACTCTAGCCCATGTCTCTGTTAAACGGAGTGCATTTAGTCTGTTATCTGAGATTATTTCGTTTACTATCACAGCTTTTGATGCAAGCGATCTAATGTTTAGAAGTCCTAGCCTTAGCTTAATATTGCTGCTCACTTCATGTTGATTATTTAATTTTAATTTGATTTTTAAAACATATCGCCCTGTTATTCATATATCTGCCACGGTTAACAGACACAGTCTCAATGGTTTGGTAGGTAGGGAAGTAAGTTCTACTTAGTGAATGGCCGTTGGCAGTGGCGTGCACAGACATTTTGGGGGGCAAGTGCTCGGGGGGGGGGCACTTTTTAGCGCACTTCATTATAAAAACAAACACATGTTGAATGAAATTTGACTTTTATTTGTAACATTCTCTAAACGTGAGTTTTCAATGGAAAAGAGTCACACCGTCAACTGATATCATTCATTTCCAATATTAACTATATACAGTCATGTCCTTCAGTTAACTTCTGTTTACCCTCCACTGTCTGCAGGCCTTGTTGCATATATTTTGCAATTAGTAAATCAATATAGGCCTACAATTAAGATGGTAAAAAGACCAAAAAGCACGAGAAGGAGTTATATGCTACTGAGTGTTGTCATTACATGAATGCAGATGGGCATTTTTCACAGGTAATGGGGAACTTCCCGTTTCTTCTTTCACAAATGAATGTGTTAATTTATGTTGTCTAACAAATCCTATACGACAGAAAACATTCAGCTTAACACATAGATTTGCATAATCTACCTTAATTATTTGTATGTGGTCGTCCTCACGTTATCTATCATTGATTTTGGCTAGAGCGACTAGTTTATCAGGTGACCAGTGGGCTAAAAATGCTTAGTAGTTTGGTGCTGTATGAGACATTTTACTGCACAACAAAATGATTTCAGACAGAATATTTTTGCGCCCCCCCTACGCAAACCCCCCCATATTGACACGTTTTACTTCCAAGCTCCGCGCCCCACCTAGGGGGCGCGCCCCCCACTTTGGGAACCACTGGTCTAACTAGTCTTGTCTAGTCAGGAAACCTTTACATACATTTTTTTGTCATTTCATTTCAGCATGCCACCAAAGAAAAAATAAATAAAACCACAGGACACAACGCTCCAGAGTTTTTTAAAAGCCATATGCTTTAAGCTATATGTGAATATCATCCATACATTGCATGCAGAATTTATTTAAAGTTGTGGACAACAGTATCATGTATTATTGAGTATCTTGTTTAGTTTATAAAGTGTCCTTTAATTTGGATTTATCTAATAATAAACAATACGTACAGAAAATGTTGTATTTTGTTTATTTATTTATTTGCAATTTACCGTAATTTCACAAATGTTCTTATTCTTATTTCTTTCTTTTCAATTGTGATTTTTCACCGCAATCGAAATTTGTCCTCCAATTTTACCCATCTGTGCAATTAGAACACTCACTCACACACACTGGTGATTACTAGGGGGCTGTGGTGCACACATGCCCAGCACCCGGGGAGCAGTTGGGGTTAGGTGCCTTCCTCAAGGGCACCTCTGTCATGGCCACAGGCCTGGGAATCAAACCCATGACGCTCCGGTCACAAGACCAGTTCCCTACCACCAGACCTTGTTCTACGTCACTCTCGAGTCCCTCTCTCTCCGATCTCGGGTTATTTTCTCAATTTTTCAAGAAGATGTTGCTCTCTGTGTTGTTACCTTTTGACTACACTATTGTTGTTATTTGCCTCATTGAATGAGGGAGCCTTGCCTCATTGAGGGAGCCCCCCCCCAATCGTTCAGGGATTTTGCCCTTTTTCATTTATCCTCTACCTTCTCCTGGCTTTTCCCTTTTGCCATTGTTTTGTTCTCACTTCCAGTTATAAGTAACCTCAGCTATTTAGGCCTACTCTTATTTACCCAAAACCTCAAGGCGACTCACTTGGTTCACCTCTGGCTAGCCATCACGTTACAAGGGCATTGACCTTATGCTTCCTCACTCAAGGGTATTAGCCATAACCTTAGTCAGAACAGAGCACACATTTTCAAGCCCTCTCATATTTCTTTCAGGAAATGCAAAGCTATTTATCGTTGGCAGCTGGTTAGTTACCCTTCACATTTTCTTAGACAGGCCAACTCTATTATAATGTGTCTGGGCAATCTTAGCTTAGATGGAAATGTAGCTAACTAAGATAAAGCCATAACTCAAATTTTCATCAAGTGACTTTCGCTATCATATTTTAATATTGATGACTTGTTTGCAGAATTAGCAGAACAGAACATAAAATGATCGTAATGTTGTTTGGTGTGGCATCATTGGCAAAGATTGATCAAGGTTCATTTTTCAAATCTTCTGACTTTCAATTTATTGAAATCTTCAGACATTTGACATAAAAAGAAGAGTTCTATTAGCTTGCTACATTTATGTGTAATGGCTGTAAAGATAAATGTTTGAATGTAATTATGTTTGAATTAGTTTTAGTTTTCAGTTTAGTTATTATTTTTAGTATTTGATTAGTAGCTATTAGTTTTTAGATTTTTCTATGTAATTTCTGACCATTTTAGAATTGAGGTCTATGCAGGACCTATGCAGGTCTATAATGTCCTGGTTGTCAATGTTGACTCTTTGTAACTGCTGGTGTTTTCTGAATATTTACATGCTTTAATGTTACTTGCCAAGTGCTCTGACTCATTAGCTATATATGCACAAACACACGTCCACCATGATGTAAACCAGACTGTTTACAAAAGCCTCCCAAAAGCAAAAGTCATCATGGCAGACTGTGATGATGTTATCAGCAGCTTTCCACTTAGTCCCCCTAAATTATCATTTTCTGTTTAAACTGTTTCTGTTTCTAATGCAGTACTGAGGTACTCTACATGTATTATATTGCAGTACTGAGTACTGATGTACTCTGAATGTATTTTAATGCAGTACTGAGTACTGTTGGGGCTATAAACTTCTATCAACCACTTTAGCCCAGCGCTTTCGTTTGATGGAAAAGAGATAGCAGGAACAACATACCAAAATTATAGCAATACCAAAAAGGCCTTTATTAAAACAGAGATATCTCTGGGGATCTCACACATTCTAACATTTACATCAGAGAGAACAAGTGTGTGTGCAAGCAGTCTTTATATACTATTTCTCCACCCACCAAACCCTTAGATCTTCTTCTATACCTTACATCAGGGGTCACCACCCGCGGGCTTGTTTTAAAAAAAGCTCACTATAGTGCCGTGCACCAAAGCGCTGCATCGTTTATGTTTTTGCTGCTATTAGCGATTGTCCACGGTGGCTAGCAGTCTTTCCGCTTAGTAATTGACACTCGCACATGAACACCCCCCCCCCCCCCCAATAGCATGTTGTTTCAACATGTTAGAATATCTGTTCAAAGGGATGCTGTCATACACCGGTATGTTGTACTTCTCCTTTATCAGTCTAACACATCTTCTTCAGTCTCACACTGCGGTCCTCCACTTCCCGTTGACCGGGTCATCTTCTCTTTGAACTCCTTACACATAAAATTTGCAAGGCCCTTCTTAGGGTTCATAGCTCGAACACATCTAATGCAGTAGTTATACTCAGTGTTGGGAACGTTACTTTAAAAAAGTAATTAGTTATAGTTACTCACTACTTGTTCAAAAAAGTAACTGAGTAATAGACTAATGACTAATAGAGTGGCTTCACAATTCTTTCCGTTGTCTAGGGGCACGCGACAGGGTTGCCCCTTGAGTCCTCTGTTGTTCGGGCTGGCCATAGAGCCCTTGTCCATCAAACTAAAGTCTTCTACTAATATGTATGGAATCCATAGGCTGGGAACTGAACACAAGTTATCTCTTTACGCTGACGACCTGTTGTTATACATCTCTGATCCGGTCAAGTGTGTTCCTTTTATCTTAAATACCTTAAAAGAGTTTGGTTTGTTCTCAGGGTACAAATTGAACCTAAGCAAAAGTGAATGTTTTCCTATAAATAATTTGGCACTTCAACTCTCAGACAATGAACTTCCCTTCCGCATGTCAAAATCGGGCTTTAGATACCTTGGTATAAATATCACTCGTTCTTTCTGAGACCTTTACAAAAAAAACATCACCCCTCTTGTCAACATTTTAGAATCTGATATTAAAAGATGGTCTGGTAGACATTCAGGAACTTCAAGTATTTTCTTAAATAATGTTTATATCGCCTTGAAAGTTCTAGTTTTCTTCGGCTTGCACCTGACGCCATTTCGGCCTCTTCTCCGTTTGTGTCGTGTCACTCGCGTGCTTCGGCGCGCGTGTAAAAACACTGGCTCTGATTGGCTATCATAACGCTGCCTTAGCCAATCGCTTACTGACTTGTTAAGTTAAACAGGTGTTACACCGAGAACTGTGACCTATCGGGATCTGTTACTCCTCACTAGCTTGAGCAGCGGTCCGCTCGCATTAGTATATCAATATGTAGTAACGCACCGCTTTTAATGACCAGTAACGTAAACGGCGTTGTAACAACAGGAAAAGTAACTAATTATATTATCCCGTTACTGACAAAATGACGACGTTACCTAACGCCGTTATTTTTAACGGCGTTATTCGCAACACTGGTTATACTTAATTACTATATTATGTTTAAAGGGTAAGCAAAATATATTGTTGCTAATGCTAGTGCTAAGCAAAAACCCAAAATCACAACAGTACTGATGTACTCTGAAGCTTGGACAGAAGTGCATATGTGAATGGGGTGTCACAGAGGAAAGTCTAGCCCAGGCAAGAAGCAGAACAGTGGCATCATCCAGACGTGTCCCTCATGTAGAACAGTGGTTGTGTCCCGATGTGTCCCTCATCTAGAACAGCACCTGTGTCCAGATGTGTCCCTCATGTAGACCAGCGGTTGTGTCCCTCATGTAGAACAGTGGTTGTGTCCCGATGTGTCCCTCATCTAGAACAGCGGTCCCTGTTTGGCGTGTAAGTAGCATGTAAGCAGCACGAAAGTGACCACTGTGCCACCCAGAAATGGCACCTTGTGGCATCTGCCACATAATCCTGGCACTTATTGTGGCCAGTGCTGCGTGACTGTGGTCTCCGTTGTCCAGAAACGCCGCCTGCCTCTGCTGACAGACATCTAAAGACTCTTGGGTGACTCTGCGTATCGGCCACTCGCTTCAATCATCCCGACGAGCTCCGAATCGCCATTTGTTGAAATGAAGATGGCTCATAACTTTTGTTTGAAAATTATGTTGAGTGAAATACTAGCCGACATCCAGCTAGACAGCTCTATATTACTAGTTCAGAATACTGTTTAGCGATAACGTCGAATTAAGATTATAGGAGGGTACATGAATCTACAGTGGTAGACCGTTAACGACAGCACTAAAGTTAAAGGGTTCATTATTATAGATGTATCAGTGAATGTTCCTACACGCCATCAGCGTCATTTAAACCTCTGCGAGCGAGTGGCATCGCATTTAGTATTTGTGCAATTTGTAGTATATTTCGCTTTGTATTGGTTTCTATTGTTAGTCTAGATCAGGTATCGCCAAATGGCGGATCGCGGTCCGGATCCGGACCCGAACGCCGTCCTGTCCGGACCCAATCACATTCCTGATAAACTGGATACGGACCCAAATGCCAAAAAAATTTTAACGGGAGACTATATTTTAAACCGGAGAATTTATTTTCAGACGAGTGTTACGTTCACCACCCATTTGAGTGTTACGTTCGCCCCCCCCCCCGCCCACTCAACAACTTTCATTCGCCACCCCCCAACAACTATCGTTTGCCACTGCGGACCCGGACCTAAGGTCTGAGCTATCTGCCAAAAATGGACCGCGGAAAGATTTAATTGATTACCCCTGGTCTAGATTGTCAGCCGAGCGGCTCCTGCCACTCATCGTCTACCACTAATCTAAGTTTGGAGCTGTCGGTTAGCTCCGAATCGTTCACCCAACATAAATTAACAAACTAAAAATATAAATTATCTTCATTTCCACGAATCCTACAAATGCGATGCCACTCGCTCGCAGTGGTTTAAACCACGCTGATGGCGTGATGAACGTTCACTGATGAACAATCTGTAATAAATCTGTTTTATGTTGTGACGTGGGGGTGAAGTGTTATCAGTGGGAGGACACTTGCTGAGAAGAACATTTTATATAAGGGGTTTCACATTTAACATTAACTTAACTAAGTTAATATAATAGAAGACACACGGACAGCACGATCATGATGAGGCATGACTATACTAGACGACACCACAAACCACTACAACGACACAACACGGATGACTAAAGCGAACATACCAGAGAACGAGTACAGATAAACACGAAAACACTCAAACTTACCCATGATAGTGGCGTGCACACATCAGGCATGAAAATCTGTCACCTCTCGGCGAAATTCGCCGTTTTGAAGTTGAAAAGGGTGACCTACGTGAATTGTGTAGATCCGATGAGTTTTTTGTTTTTTTGTGGGGGAGGGGGGGGGGGTCGGGAGGTTATATGTATATATTTTAATTATCATATTGACTTAATAAGCAAACAGAGCACTTCCGAAATCGGCAATTTCAATGACACAGTGGCCAGCATTTTCCGCCCAGAACCATCATAGAGGCCAAATAGCGTCAATCATAGCAACGTTCTTCATTCATGTTATTCATTTACTGCTAAGCGGGACGAGAAGCAGGACCTAGTGCTGTCTACACCGGGGACAAGGCAGACGAGCGTACATTTACTACTACATTTACCAGATCGTACATTTACCACTACATTTACCAGATCGTACATTTACCACATTTACCAGATCATACATTTACCATTGGATTTAATTGGGTTATTAATGGTTTCAATCGTTTTCATATTTTGCGGTAAAACAAAGTTACTGCCGTTCGCTACAGCGTTGAACAGCCACAAGCTCTTGTGATAAATAGTTAACGGTGACATAAAATAAGAAACGAGATTTTTTTTCTAGTGTCTGTAGTTGTAACTGGTGAATCCAGGGACGTGTGAGGAGAACATTCGCGCCAGGGCTGAAAAGGTTGAAGATGAAGTTGTAAACGCTTGTCGTTTGAGTCTACCCTGTGCTTTAGCCCATGTTAGAAAATAAAAACACGTGAACCCTGGTATTTTTACACTCGTTTTCGCTGCTGATTTATTTATTGGTTCATTAAGACGTAATGGTTTTGGCTGAGCCATCTGGAATGGCGAAAGCGGCCTCTCGCGTTTAAAGCCCCCTGCACACGGCGAGCAACTAGCTGAGCAAACGGGCACGCGTGCCCGTTTGCTCAGCTAGTTGCTCGCTGTGTGCGGACGCTTGAGACAAAATTCTCTGCCTCTTGAGCCTGTGAGACATTTATCTAACGTGTTTGATATTTTCTGGCATGCGTGCCCGAAATCTCACCGTGTGCGCTCGGCTGAGCAATTTGGCTCAGCAACTTTTCGTCACCAGCCAATTGGAAGCTCGCTTGGAGTCACATGACACTTCAGTGTCACGTGGTACTAACGGTAGCGTAGACCAAAAGAACTGCGGAGCTGCCGTAACTTATTCATTATGGAAACTGTAAAATACATTTTTTTCTATTACTTTTTTTCTAATAAATACATTTATACAATTTCTGTGTTGTTTTTTGCTAAATCCAAGTCGAGTTGAAGAAGAGCATAGCCCCTGGTAAGTAGTTAACTGGATAGAATACAGCTACATGCAAAAATATATTGTCACGGTGAGGCGGCCCCCTACCGGCCGCCTCTGTCCACAGCGGCTGTTGTTGTTGTTGTTTGGTGACGTCATGTGCGTCCCTCAGGTGGGCGGAGCCCGTGATCCGTCTCACCTGAGGCTCGTTTGTTTGCCTATATATGTCTTGTCTTTGTACCAGTTGACCGCTGGTCATTATATCCTTAATTTGGAGATGCACGGGTTTTAGGTTTGCACACTTTCTATTAGTGATGGGTAAATGAGGCGTCATGAAGCGTTTCGACGCATAGGGAAACTGTATTGATACTGTGTCAATACTGTGTCACTGAATATTGACACCTACTGGACCTTAAAAATCACTACAGGCAACCTAGTTGACGGACTGATGTGATGACCTAGTCTATAAAAAATGTTTTGTCAATGTCATTGTATTTTATTGTGTATTATAGTATTTCATATATTGTTACATAAAATAATATTTGATATTCTTAGATACAGTCAATAAAATGTGCAAAAGTGAATGTGTTTGGAATGAGGATGCTTGTGGACTGTTTTTTTCACAAATTTTTATTCAAAAAAATAAGTTTTTCCAACGTTTTGAATTTTAGTCTGTTACGCTTTTTTGAAACAACTTCTCCAGCTGTAGAAAATACTCGCTCACACGGGACAGATGAGGCTGGAGTGCAAAGATATTGTAAGGACAGCCGGAAGAGATTTGGATAAATAGACTTCTGGTTTTGCCAGTATATCAAAGGATTCTGAGACCTGGCAATATTGCCCTCTGCCAGGTATTTCTGCACCTCCTGGATGGCATCAGCAGTGGCACTTTTGGTTTGTCTGCTTATTTCAACATCAAGATGGTGCCAAAGGTTATCTAAAAACAACAAATTGGCATTTAAGTACATGATGTCCAAACAACAACAAACAAATAATGCTGAATAACATACCTGATGTGGATGCAGACAGCTGTTGTGAAGACGGTCCAGGCTGGGGCTCATTTGTGCGTCCAATTACAGATGCACATTCTGACCGCAGTCTACTGATGGCCTCATTGCCCTTGGAGGAACTGCGGAACCCGAGTGATTTAAATCTGGGGTCTAGAAGTGTTGCTAGGGTCAACACACTTAATGACTCCAGATTGGAAGCAGTGTCTGTGACTCGACGCTTCAGGTGTTCATGTAGGTGTATGGCTGCCTGTGTGTGCAGGTTTGAAGCATTACGCTCTAGTGCAAGATAGAGCATTTTCATCATCGGGATGACCTTTGACCCTGACACTCGCCTCTCTTCAGACAACTCCACTATAGCTTGATGGAAAGGAGCAAGCACAAGAAGTGTTTCTCCTATGATGGTATGCTCATCAGCTGTAAGTGGAGACAAATCTGTTCTTAGAGAGGCCAGAGAGACCCACACTGGTTCCCTCTCATCATGCAGCCTTGACAGCATTTCATATGTGCTGTTCCAGCGTGTTGGCACCTCATTTATAAGTTTCAGGGTTGGTCGACCCATCTGTTGCTGCACTTGAGCAAGCTTCTCCTTGGCTGTAGTGCTTGATCTGAAGTGTGTGACAATGTGCCTAGCTTTGTGCCTGATGGATGCAAGTGTGGGGATCTGATCACATGATTTTCTAACTAATAAATTGAGAGTATGTGCAATGCAAATTGAGTGCCGAATTTGGAGCTGTCTAGTGGATGCGATCATGTTTGGTGCTGCGTCAGTCACGAGACACTTTACTTTATTGGTTATGGCCCAGTCCTCCATTATGGCTCTTTTGACTTGGGCCAAATTGTCAGCAGTGTGACTTTGTGGGAAGTATTGTACTCCCAACACAGATGTACACAACTGCAGATTCTCATTAATGTAGTGACAGGTAAGAGCCAAATAAGCCTCCATGTTCACAGATGTCCACATGTCAGCTGTTATACTCACTGCCACAGCTTGCTGTACTTCCATTTTCACTCGTTCACGTTCCTCCTCGTACTTTTTGGCCACCATTTTTTTGATGGTCTGAAAATTAGTCAAATCAAAAATACATTTAAATGAAAGATTACATAAATTGGATTTATCAAGTACTACTTTAGATCATTTCCACACAAACCTTTCTGGTTGGCAAAACATATGAGGGCTCTAGGACTTGAACCAGTTCCTTGAACCCTTCACTCTCCACAATGCTGAGGGGCTGGCAATCCATCAAAATGAAATTCAGGAGAGCCTCATCCAGCATCTGCTTCCTGGAAGCTTGATGGTTAAAAATGAAGTAAAGAATACATTTATAAAAATTTATTTTTAAAAAGGCAGCTGTGAGTAATTTGTAAAATGGTTGTATACCTGAGTTTATCCTGGGTGTATCTGGGATTTCATTCTCATGTTTGGCCCTATAATGCCTCAGCATTGAGGAGGTGGATTTATTTAAGTATGACAGTTCTGTCAAACAAATGCGACATTTAACCTGCAGAACACAATATGAATAGTAAACTAAGAGCCGATTTGAGATGAATTTGGATTCAGAAAGATCGAGTGGAAGCTCTGAAAGAAACCAGATGAAACAACAACGGAATTAAAACAAATACCTTATTTTCCGATGTAAGATCAAAATGGTCCCACACAGCAGAAAACTTTCTCTTTCCTTGAGGCTGTTCCATCTTTTTTTGGATGAAAAAGATGTCGTACCGCTAAAGTTTAGTGATTTTTTTGGCAGATGCATCCCGACAGATGCGCTTCCTTATAAACACAGTTTGGCGCGTAAGTGTAATTTCGAAACAGTTCCTGTATCGGTCATGTGACTTGCTGAAAGCGAGACGCGCACCGACGCAGGGTTTGCTCTAAGAGATCGGCGCATGTGCCGACGCATCAGTGTTGCCGAACCCATCACTACTTTCTATTAAATCATCATTTTTCCCTGAGACTTGGCGTGATCGCTTCCATTTCGTTGCTCACCCCTGCCCGTCACAGAATGACCAGCCGCCCTTCGGAAGCCGCTGAGTCTCTTTTTCTTTCTCCTTCGTTCGTGGTCATGTCTCGTGGTAAGTGTTTGTCTGCGTGGTGTTTTGTTTGAAGAGCTCCGCCGTGCTTTTTTGTTTTGTGTGTGTGTGTTTGTGTAGCACGGCGAGGACCAGGGCAGTCTGCCCTGAGACAGCTCTTCGTGTCTGTTGTATGTTGCGGGAGTTCCGCCGTGCGCTTGTGTGTATGTGGCACGGCGAGGACCAGGGTGTCTGCCTGGTAGACTCTCGTGTGTGTTTTGAATGTGTGTACGTGTCGACGGACGTGTGGACCAGTGTGCGTGCTCGTTATGTTCTATGTTGAATGTTTTATGTGTGACGCGGTTGCCGCTTGTCACTGTCGCCTCGCTCCCCGTGTGTCGTGTGTTTAATGTGGGGAGCGACTGCGGCTCTGAGCGGCGCACGTCACTGTGTGTTTGTGTAAGCAGAGTGCGCATGTGATGGGTTCCGTCTGTCTGTTTGTACACTGTTTTTTGTTTGTCTAGTATTTGCGTGTGTGTTTTGTCCTAGCGTGTTGTCAAATGCTCCTCCCCCTGAATGTGTGTTTGGGGGGGGACCGGCTGTGGTCCCGTGCCATGGGGTGTGGCACGGAGGGCGTCTCTCCCGAGGGAGGCCCTGAATAGGGTAAGGCGCGTTTGTGTTTTGTGTTTGTATGTGTGTGTGTGTGTGTGTGTGAGGTTGTGTTCTTTGTGCAGGTGCTTCTCCTTGGCAGTGTTCCTGGACCTTGTGGGGGTCTCCACCTGGCAGGAGCCCCCTTGTGTTGTGGGGTGACCAGAGCCCGGTCGTGAAGAGCCCCTCCCTAGAGGGCTGGGGCCCCCAGATGTTTGGGGACCATGGGGCTCCGGTCTGAAAAGCTCCTGCTGGGGATGGAGATCCTCCCTCCTGCCCGGGGTGACCAGGAGGTCCTTGGGGCTGCTCCCTAGCCCGCGTTGGGGGTGCTCTGGGCCTCGGTCTCTGGCGCTCCTGGGTTTGGTGGAGGAGTCCACCTTGAGATGAGAAGCCCCGGGAGGGGTTGGCTCCCCAGGAGGCTGGGGTGACCCCTAGCAGAAGGCAGGGGTCAGCTCTGGGAGGAGGTAGGTCCAGGAGGTGAAGTAGCTACGCCTTGGAGAGGTAGCCTGCACACCCACACACACATGAGGGACGAGAGAGGAGCCGTAGCCCCTCGTCCTCACACCCGTGGGGCTTACCGGCTGAATGCCGGTTAGGGCGTGAGGGCCCTGTGACCGACTGGGGCGTGGTTTTGTGTTGTTAACGGCCCGGTCGGTCCAGGGTCCCGCCCGGGGAGGTGAGCTGTGTAATGTATGTTTTTGTGTTTCAGCTCCCGGACTCAGGAGGTGTGTCTAGGGGTGGGCGATATGGGAAAAAAATAGTATCACGATTATTTTTTTCATAAAATCACGATTTCGATTTTTTATCACGATCTTCCATCCAAAAAAACACAAAAAATGGGGCTACAAAGCTTTCTTTTTAAGCAGATTTAAATGAATGATATTGCAATTTTCCATGTGCAAACATTGTAAACAAAAAATGTAAACAACACACGTGACACTGTCATGTAGGGCTACGCCCCCCTCTCCTAGCTGTCACTCCGGTTTCCCTGTTCCTCGTGTCTGTTGTTCCCTGCTCCTTGTTGTGGTTTCCCCATGTCTGCCACGCCCATGTCGTTATTGTCTTCACCTGTTTCCATAGTTGCCAGGTTTGCGGTTTTCACGCCAAATTGGGCTTGTTTGAAAATCCTGCCGCGGGTAAAAATTCTGGGGTCGCGGGGTGCGGTTGGGCCACCACGGGGGTTACAAGTCAAGACAAAGTATCGATCGCGATATAATTCTTAATTTGTCTCCATTTTAAACACTTTGGGCTAGTTTATGCTGCTGAAGGGCCGGTTTTACACTGACTTTGTGCGGGATATTTTTGTAGGACCTGGCAACCCTGCCTGTTTCTAGTCTAGTTCAATGTATTTATAGTCCCCGTGTCTCCCATATCGGTATCGGTTATTTTTTGCTACTTACCTGTTTATTCTATTGCCTCGTTCGTGCTCTAGTGGATTTAACTGTTTCTGTTTCGTCTTCATCGTAAGTACGTTCAGCCTAGTCTTTGTTTCCCCTGCCTTTTGTTCTTTGTGCCACCATGCCCGTTTATATTTCATGTTCGTGCCTGTTGGGAATTTTCTTCTCCGACCCAGACGGGCCCCAACACCGCCCCGATGAACCGACTGGTTTTTGACTGAGTGGTCCAAGCAAAGTCTTGACAACAAAAGTTCTTTTAAAATGATTTATATAGAATATAATTGAATGCAATATAATAGAAGTATACGTGGTACAAACTCTTCAGTGCACTGGTGCTAGTTGCCTAGGAATCTACCTAACCCAAGTGGATCTCAGCAGTGTCCAAGCGAAAAGCCTCTCGTGCTGGGCGATGTCCTTTCTTTCATACTCTCTGTCCATAAGTTTCGATTTGTTAAGTTTCGATAACTCCCCAATCCTGGCTGCTCTCCATGGAAAATCACCTGCTCCTCTTCTCCCAGCCTGTGTGTCTGGTTATCTAAAAACTGCTTGCTACACATCCTGCACTGAATAGGCCCCTTCTGTTCTCCTCAAGGCCACTGAGGCCTCCTTACTCCTGCTTTCCCACAGTCTTCCTGAAAAACACTAAATTGACACATCAAGTTATTAGCCTTTAATTTTCTTTTTTCCAACATTCCCCCTTTTAGACCAAAACATTGGTCTAACTCTAGTCTAATTGTAGGGGAGATAGCAGGTGGTTGGACTGTATTTTAAACTAAAAGGTTGCGCTGTTCAGTTTGCATCAGACACAGTTAAGGAATGCCGGCCAGAGCACTACTTAAGGCATGAAGATGTTGAATGCTCGGAAAGGACGACGCCAGACGGGTGGAACTAAACGTGATTCGATTGTATTCACACTTTAGTTATACAGGTTACAGGGTGGGGATCCGCATTGGGATGTTTGCGTGATCCTGAGCAGAACAGAAATAAATACAATAAATTAAATGCTGTCCATGACGTTACTCTAACATACACACCACACTGTTACATACTAAAATCACTGCTACACACACATGACAGAGATTAACTGGACTTACACCGAATACCTCGGCAGCGCGTGTAAGCAGCGTGTGCGTTACAGGTTCAGTACGATCTAATAAATAACGTCAGGATAAACGAGATGTACAAAATATGCCCTGATACTGACTGAAATCAACTTAAATGACAATATGCGGTTACTTACGTGCGTCATTTATGCACACAAACACCAGGATTAATCAGAGGAAGGAGCGAAACTTTCCAAAGTTAGGTGACATACACAGCTTCCGAACTAACTAAGATGGAGGCATACGTAATGACGTAACCGATCTAGCGATGTCAAAATAAGAGCCATTAAGCTGAAGTCAGAAAGTGCATTACATAAAAACAAGGAGAACAGCATATCACACGAAAAGTCCATAGCCTTTTCTACAGCCGCCCCCAAATGTACGTGGGACATTTGTAACCAAGGAAAGGCTACTCAAGGGTGAAAACTCTCTGTGCCGACTGGAAGGGCTGGCAGAATCACCAGCCGGGCGACAGGTCGGGTGTAGGTCCGGTCTCTGACCTTCACATCAGCAGATCGGATGTGACCGTCAGGGCTGGGGTGGACCTTGACGATGCGCCCAATAGGCCACATGGCCCTAGGGAGCTGAGGGTCCACGATCATGGCCACAGAGTCTTCTGTGACGTCGGCTGCGGAGGACTGCCACTTCTGTCTGAGCTGCAGCCCAGGTAAGTACAGACGGATGAAGCGAGCCCAGAAGTGGTCGGTCAGCACCTGAGCGTGCTTCCATCTCCGCTGGGTGAGGAGCTCGTCTCTGGGGTAGACGACTTGTGGGAGAGACCCGTCGGGCCGCCCCATCAGAAGACAGTTAGGAGTGACCGGGTCTGGGTCACTGGCATCGGAGGGAACGTACCCCAACGGTTTGGAGTTCAGGATCGCCTCCACTTCGATGAGGACAGTGCGGAGGACCTCCTCCTGCAGCGGTTGAGCGCCTACAGTGGTGTATAAGGCATTCTTCACTGAGCGAATCTCTCTCTCCCACACTCCTCCGAAATGTGGAGCAGCAGGAGGGTTGCAGTGGAAATGAATCCTGTAGGGTGCCAGGAGGGACTGGAAGTCAGGTGACATGGCCGCGAACGCCTCCCGTAACTCTTTGGCACCGGCTCTGAAGTTGGTCCCCTGGTCTGAATAGAGCTCAGCCGGAGTCCCTCTACGGGCGATAAATCTTCTTAGGGCCATAAGAAAGGAGTCAGTGTCGATAGAGGTAAGTAGATCTAGGTGAACTGCTCTGACAGTCAGACATTTGAATATGATCCCCCACCTCTTCTCCAGACGTCTTCCTACCTTGACTTCCAATGGCCCGAAGCAGTCTATGCCTGTAGAATGGAAGGCAGGTTTAAACAGGCGTAGGCGGGCTAAAGGCAGGTCAGACATCCGAGGGACAGTAGGCTTAGCCTTCCAGCGGCGGCACTCTGCACACGTCTTCTGAAAGCGACGTACTGCCTCTCGACCTCGCAGGATCCAGTAGGAGCGTCGGATCTCTGCAAAGACGCGCTCCGGCCCAGGGTGTTTCAAGCGGCTATCGAAGTCCTGAATAAGCAGGCGGGTCACTGGGTGTGAGGGGTCTAACACCACTGGGTGTAGACTGGTGTAGTCCAGGTCCTCTGACCGGCGGAGTCGACCACCAACTCTGATGAGGTCGCTGCTTTCATCAAGTTCCGGAGAGAGGTTGCAAAGACGGCTGCTCCGTAGGACTGGTTTCTTAGCTTTAAGAAGCCGAAGTTCATCAGGGAAGCAGTCTTGCTGGACCTTTCGCAGGAGGTGAGTCTCTGCCTGGCGGTAATCCTCTGCACTCGCGCATCCATCCTTAGCAGCCGCCCCATGAAGCTCCTGGGCTGTGGCCTGCAGCAGCTCCCTCCAGGTGTTGTACTGATTGAGCTCTGGGTCGGCTTGACCCACAGCCGTGGAGGTGGCACCACAGAAGGTCTCTTTACGGAGTTCTGAGGAGTCTGGAGGATCTCCCAAAGTGCCCAGAGGCTCCGCTGGCCACTGGTTACGAGGGAGTAGGAGGAACGGAGGGCCTTGGCTCCATCGGTTGGGTTGAGCTATGTTCTGCAGTCTCTTGCCACGAGTAATATCGTCCGCAGGGTTCTGTGCCGAGTCAACATACCGCCATGTGTGTTGCTGAGTGAAACCTGGAATTTCAGCAACACGGGTTGTCTCTCCTTCAAGCAGGCTGATGGCTACGTTGTCCTGTTTGGAGCGGGTCACCACTTTACTGCCTCCGAGTGGGATGAGGTCAGGTTGCCCCAGCTTCTCAACAGGCTTCATTAACTCAGTCACTTGAAGGGGGACTGAAGTGAAGAGGCACTGCTGTGGGCTGGAGAGCTGGCCCATAACACTGGAGGGGCCCTGCAAGGCCCAGCCCAACCTAGTGTGGACTGCTGCTGGACCACCAGGGGGACCCAGTCGTACTGGCTGGGTAGGAGTCACCAGGTGGGGGTGGTCACTGCCTATGAGCAGGAGTGGCTTGACGCTCTCAAAGTGCTGAAGGGGTAGTCCTGAGAGGTGCTTGTACTTCCTCCGTAACTGCTCCAGAGGGTAAGTATGGTCGGCGAGATCGATGCGGGCCGAGGGGAAGGCATTAGTGATCTGGTACTTGGTTTGGGGTTTTGCCTTGGCAGCAATGGTGAAGGACACGCTGGCACCTCGGAGGGTTCGGATGTCCTGTCTGATTGTACGCAGCGGTAAGGACTCAGGACTTCCTTGGAGACCTAATGCCTCGGTGGCAGCTGGCAGCAGCATCGTTCTCTCTGACCCGTCATCTAGTACAGCATAGGTGTCCAGCGTGCGGCTGCCATGGCGCAGGAGCACTGGAACCACCTTCAGCAGCACCCTGCTGCCTTCAGCTGGCCGATCGAGGTACAACACCTCTGTCGAGGTTGTGCCTCCGGCTGCGGGTGGCGCTGTTGCTTGGGTGAGGCCTTTCTGGTTTGCTGCATTGACATCATGGAGGACCTGCAGGTGGCGACACTGACACAGGTTGCAGGTCTTCTTTAATGTGCACTGTGCCGCCTGGTGTGCGCGCGCGCAGCGCCAACATCTCCTGTTGGTTCTAATCCACTCAGTTAGCTGTTCTTTGCTAAGCTTGCGGATGGCTGTGCACTGACTCAGGTGGTGTTCCCTGTTGTCGCAGAATGCACAGTAAGGTGCTGGCTTGACCTGGGCTTGACTGACACTGGTAGGTTTGCCCTCCCGAGGTGTACTGTCTGTTCCATGCAGCACAGTGACAGTGGACTTCCTTGGTTGGGTGCTAGGCTTAGCACTGGGCTTGGCTTTCACTCCTCCGGAGGACAGCTGACCATCAAAGTCCTGACACCAGGCTTCATGCTTCAGCCACTGAGCTAGGTCATAGAGAGTGTAGCTCCTCTTAGACTGGCTGAACATGCATCTGCGGAAATCAGCTCGCTGTTCCGGTGGCAGCTTGCCGAGCAGGCGTGCAACATGGCTGCCACAGAGGAGCTCCGCCTCACCATCAGGGCCGAGTGTCTTCAACATTCCCACCAGTGACTGTATCTGGAGTGAGAACTGATCGAAGGCTACTGCGTCGCCCCGTCTGATCTCAGGTGTGTCCATCACCTCTGTAATACGCTTCATAGTAAGCTGATGCGGCTGCCCAAACTTCTCATTGAGAGCCATCATGGTGTCTGTGAACGGTGTCTGGGAATAGATGTGGGCATCAGCTATCAGTTTGGCCTCCCTTAGCTTTAGATGATCAACTAGGACCTGATACTTGAACATCTCGGGGCTATCAGCAGGTAGCAGGTTCTCGAGGGCAATCTTGAGATGAGTAAACTCACCAGGGTCTCGATGAGAGAAGTTAGGTATGGTAGCACGGGGGCCGCGATATGCTGACTCTACAGCGGAGGTGTGGTATGATGGCCTGGAGTAGGTTGGAGCCTGCCGTGTTGCATATAGAGGACTCTGAGGAGGTGGTGGACGTTGCCTTGGCAGAGGTCGGAGTGCTGTGGGGTTCAGAGGCACGCCGTATGGTGTGGAGGTGGGCTGTTGTGGAGGTGTGGGCAAGCTAGACCACGCCGGGCGCTGTCGCGGGGTAACGGCGAGGCCGTGGCTACTGCTGAGGTAGGTGGGCCTGGTCGTTGGAGTAACTGGTGCTGCTGACAGCGGCTGGGCTACTGGCGCCACATCTTGCCTGGCTGCTAGTGCCTCACTTCTTAATAGCTGCAGTTCACTCATCAATCGGTCGAGCCGGTCGACCATGGGCTGTTCACTTGAGGGTGGCGCATCTTCGGTGTCGCTTACCCACGGCGGAGTGATACACACTCTGGCGGAGTGATAGCCATGAGCCTCAGGCGGTCGTCGCGGGCTGCGTGCGGTACTCACCAGCGGTAGCATGCCTGCGCGGGCTGCTCTCAGTTCTGCCAGGCCTGCTGACATGCGCTGCCGGGACTGCAGCGACTGCTCTAGCATGTGGTCTAACACACGCCTCTCATGCTGGACTTCTTCAAGCTTCGCGTCATAGTCGGTGCTCCTGGCAGGTGAGTGGCTTAGGAGATGACGAGGAGTACTGTGACTGCGTACAGGTTCCTCATCGTGCCAATGAGCACCAAGATCCCTGTAGTCGACTTCATAGTCTTCATAATGAAGAGGAGGGCGTGTCTGACGTCGGGGGCGCACAGCGGGGAATTCAACATCTTCCAAATCCATGTTAACTGAGTGCAATGCTATCCGGTTCGAAGGACCATTAATGTAGGGGAGATAGCAGGTGGTTGGACTGTATTTTAAACTAACAGGTTGCGCTGTTCAGTTTGCATCAGACACAGTTAAGGAATGCCGGCCAGAGCACTACTTAAGGCATGAAGATGTTGAATGCTCGGAAAGGACGACGCCAGACGGGTGGAACTAAACGTGATTCGATTGTATTCACACTTTAGTTATACAGGTTACAGGGTGGGCATCCGCATTGGGATGTTTGCCTGGTCGTTGGAGTAACTGGTGCTGCTGACAGCGGCTGGGCTACTGGCGCCACATCTTGCCTGGCTGCTAGTGCCTCACTTCTTAATAGCTGCAGTTCACTCATCAATCGGTCGAGCCGGTCGACCATGGGCTGTTCACTTGAGGGTGGCGCATCTTCGGTGTCGCTTACCCACGGCGGAGTGATACACACTCTGGCGGAGTGATAGCCATGAGCCTCAGGCGGTCGTCGCGGGCTGCGTGCGGTACTCACCAGCGGTAGCATGCCTGCGCGGGCTGCTCTCAGTTCTGCCAGGCCTGCTGACATGCGCTGCCGGGACTGCAGCGACTGCTCTAGCATGTGGTCTAACACACGCCTCTCATGCTGGACTTCTTCAAGCTTCGCGTCATAGTCGGTGCTCCTGGCAGGTGAGTGGCTTAGGAGATGACGAGGAGTACTGTGACTGCGTACAGGTTCCTCATCGTGCCAATGAGCACCAAGATCCCTGTAGTCGACTTCATAGTCTTCATAATGAAGAGGAGGGCGTGTCTGACGTCGGGGGCGCACAGCGGGGAATTCAACATCTTCCAAATCCATGTTAACTGAGTGCAATGCTATCCGGTTCGAAGGACCATTAATGTAGGGGAGATAGCAGGTGGTTGGACTGTATTTTAAACTAACAGGTTGCGCTGTTCAGTTTGCATCAGACACAGTTAAGGAATGCCGGCCAGAGCACTACTTAAGGCATGAAGATGTTGAATGCTCGGAAAGGACGACGCCAGACGGGTGGAACTAAACGTGATTCGATTGTATTCACACTTTAGTTATACAGGTTACAGGGTGGGCATCCGCATTGGGATGTTTGCGTGATCCTGAGCAGAACAGAAATAAATACAATAAATTAAATGCTGTCCATGACGTTACTCTAACATACACACCACACTGTTACATACTAAAATCACTGCTACACACACATGACAGAGATTAACTGGACTTACACCGAATACCTCGGCAGCGCGTGTAAGCAGCGTGTGCGTTACAGGTTCAGTACGATCTAATAAATAACGTCAGGATAAACGAGATGTACAAAATATGCCCTGATACTGACTGAAATCAACTTAAATGACAATATGCGGTTACTTACGTGCGTCATTCATGCACACAAACACCAGGATTAATCAGAGGAAGGAGCGAAACTTTCCAAAGTTAGGTGACATACACAGCTTCCGAACTAACTAAGATGGAGGCATACGTAATGACGTAACCGATCTAGCGATGTCAAAATAAGAGCCATTAAGCTGAAGTCAGAAAGTGCATTACATAAAAACAAGGAGAACAGCATATCACACGAAAAGTCCATAGCCTTTTCTACACTAATACTAAAATCTATCTAGCCCAGTGCACTTATTAAAAGAAAGACAATCATAAAAATCCCTAAATGTGTATACATTCATAGTGTGACTGTGTCAGTTAGTACAACGTCTATGTGTTCTTTTATGTGATTTGTGGGTTCTGGATCACTCCCCAGTCGTGGGCCGAGACCTTTCAGACTATTCGGAGATGCCCCCCTTCATCTCCCACGGTCTCGTGACTTGACGTTGTCCCCGAGACCCAGGTCCCGCCTGTTGGGAGATCACCTCGACCCGTTCTATTAATGTGCCCATGTGTCATGCATATTACTTTTAAACTAGTGAATCAGCTTTCATGTGCTGTTGGTTGTGCTCTAATGTGTGGTGCGTCTTCATTCTTCATCAGTCGCTGACGCTGCCAATACCTACAAAGCAAGCATAATTAATCAAAAACAACAAGTTTTTCACACAGAATCGTCTTCTTCAGATGATATGTCATCATCATCCTCCGCCATCAGTGGCATAGTGTATGGTGGTGGTTTCTTAGCGTCCCCCTTCTCAATCGCGGCTGTGATCAACCTTTGAGTGAGAGATCTGATACATGGTATACAACAACATCCACAAATAACAACAATTGCAATGAACACGGCTACTGACATAAACAAAGACATAATTAGTGCCTTCCATTTCCCAAACACCTTCGTGAACCACTCCTCCATGGGGTTACTGATACCTGAGGCCTCCTGCATCTCCTTAGATAACGCCTTCAGTCCGTCCAGAGCTCTGGTCACCGACCCGTCCGGTGCGGTGTTATTGGGAATGAAGGTACAACAGTTGTCGCCAAACATGAAACATACACCCCCTTTTTCCGCCAGGAGCATATCTAGAGCCATTCTGTTTTGTACGGCCATCAGTGAGGTAGCTCTCAGTTGTTCGCTCAGCCCCTCTATTGCGTCTCTCGTTAGGTTGGTTAATCTCAGTACATTGTAATGGACAAAGTTGATCCTATCTACATTCTTGTTCGGTGTTACTGGAAACAAGGCTGATATAATTGGAATGTTCTCAAAGCCCGTAGCTATTTGATCAACTAGCTTGTATTCATTGGGAACCCCCCGAGGCACTCCTATGGAGTCAATGTATGTTGGTGACCCTATGGACAAATCAAAGGCATCACGCTTCTTTCTCCCTTGGGCTATAGCAGGCTGCGGTGTGATTTCCCTCAGCCCTATCATTGTTATTGGTGTGATTAGTCTAACCATAGCGCAGATTCCTTTAGCTTTTCCTGGTATTAATGCCAGCAGAGTGTGTCCTCCGCAGTACCACCAGATCCCTGCCCGGGCTACTCTCCCTATCCCCGGGACCTTCGTTGTGGCGTTACACCAATCTGGTTCAATTTCTCCCACACTCATGATTGCATCTTTCTCGGTCAAGTTAAAACATTGGTATTGCCCTGTAAGTTTCACTGGCACGAAAGGAGCGTTACCTCCTTCCAAATTTTTGACATACGGAAAAATACTGTCCAGGCTGGAACAATTTGAGGTCGCAATGCTTTTCACCTTAGTTAAATTCAACATACACTGATATCCTACTGGATCTGTTTCAGGATTCAGTGGGGCTGGTGAGGTCATTAACGCGGGTCGGGCCGCTGCACAGGCCACACAACCTTCTAATCCATTTTCTCAATTGTTTTGTTCTAGCCATGACAACCACAAATTCGAGCCGCTGTAACCGGTTGCTAATTCTATTAACTGCTGGGACGATAATTTAGTGAAATCTGTGGTTAGAGTGAACTGAATCCTCCATCTTCTCTTTTTTTGCCTCAGGTTTTGCTGGGCTGAGTGGCTTGGGTTTGGCTAAATAGCTGAGTTTAATTATTCCCCATATGTCACGTCCTGATTGCTCCACCCCCAGGGTGAAGTACAACGGTCTGTTATTACCCCATATCTGCCCATTCCATTTGACAGAAAAAGTCACTGGATTTTGGGACACGTGATAATCTCGCTGAAACGACACATCGACCCACCATTTGCTCAAGGAGGTCGTGGAAGGGTTACCCTTCTTATCTCCTAATGTCGGTTTCCATCTCCCCGAGTACTTTATCACCGACCCCCAACCAGGACACCAGTCTGCACTATAGAAACTCCCCCTTCCATGACAGCCCGCATTAACTTGATTGGTCCAACATATGTACAAATCACATCCTCTGTATGAGGCATTGGCTCCCCCGCAGTCCACTACCTCACATAAGTCAAAAGTCCAGCTCGAGGCTGTACCATCTCTATAACTCAATTCCACACCTCCGTATGTCCATACACACCGGTCCTTGGATTGTCCTACTGGCCTGGTTCCAGCTTCTCTTGGTTTTCTTACTTTAAAGTCTATTTTCTCTGGTTTGGTCGCGTTTACTAGCGGGTTAGGGCTGTGGATCTCATCGGGCCTCACCTCTTTGCAGACAGTGTGATTGTCATCCCACCGACACAAAGTTACGTTCACGTTATTGGGTTGTTTCTGATTTCCTACACTAAATATTACCACCGCTCCTATTATCACTGCGGCTAGAAATGTTCCCCCCCATAGCCAAGTCCATGTTCTCAAAGTTAATCTCCCTACTCTAACGTATTGTTGGTACTGAGCCTCATCTGGACGTCCGACACGTCCCGACAACATGTCTCTTATTTCCCACAGTTCCATCCTAGGATGGAAGATGGTCCACCACCACCTTGGTACCGGTTGGTTTAAGTAAAGTTTTAATGATCGGTTTCACAGTCCTCCAGTCTAATCCGTCTAGTCCACAACCCAGCTTCGGTATGGCTAGAGTGTTAATGTTCAATGATATTAACAATGTGGCCAGGTGTTGTATGCTTGAAATCAGATCTCCTAATTCTGGCTTCTCCCTGTAGTATCTTTTGGTCACTAAATGGAATATAATGTGTGTCTGTGTGGTTTGTGTGGCACACTTGCCTATGGGCACCTTGGCTATACCTGTAGTGCCAAACGCTTGTCTGATCTGCAGAGCCACTCCAGCTCCCAGGTTCAGGTCCGCGCTCACACAGTGTGCTATAGCCTCACAGTCAGTCTCCAACAGGTCTCCTTCACCTTCCTCCCACCAGTCCTCGGCTGTGATGTATTCTCTGTAAAAAGCTACACTGGGGTCGGTTCTTACCGCCAACTCCTTCCCTGGGGCTTCTCCTGTCTCCTCCAGGTGTGTCTTGATCTCTCCTGTGGTTCTTGTTGGTTCTTTTGCTGCAACACAGTGTGAAATGTGGTACCAAGTCTTACCTTTGTCTTTCCTCACTTTCACTGAGTGCTCATTGGCACCTTCGACCTCCCACGGGCCTGTCCACCGTGGCTCGTTCCACTTCCTCTTGTGCACCTTGATCCTTACCCAATCCCCTGGCTTCACCTTCACCTTCGGTGATTCCAGGTCTTCTTCTCCTTTTTCCTGTTGAACAGACTTATTGATTTCACAAAGCAACTTGGTTAATTCTCTCATGTACTCTGACATCTTCTGTTCCTGGATTTCCAAAGCTGGTCCCTCAATCCTTGGTCGAGGGCACCCTGGCATGGGTCGTCCTGTCATGAGCTGGTGTGGTGAGAGATTGTATTCTCCCGTGGGGGTTGCTCTCATGGACATCAGCACTAGTGGCAGCGCCTGAACCCAGTCCATGTCTCCTGCTGCGCACACTTTGGCCAGTTTAGTCTTAATGGTCTGGTTGGCTCTTTCCACCAACCCCTGTGACTGTGGGTGGTAGACAGTGCCAAACTTGTGGGTTAGGCCCAGCTTTTGTTCTACTTCTGCCAAGTGTTTGTTATCAAAGTGGGACCCATTGTCACTCCTAATCACTTTCGGTAGGCCGTACCTGGGAATCAACTCATTTTGCAACCATTTTATGACTGACTTTGAATCTTCCTTTTTGGTGGGTATAGCTTCTACCCACTTGGTGAATCTGTCTACCATGACCAGCAGGTACCTGTATCCCCTTACCCTGTTGTCTTCTTACCTTTATCACTGCCACTTCTTTGGGTAACATGATAGCTTCACTCAACTCATGTACTGCTCTCAAATGTTTGATTGGCTGTCCTGTGGCATTAGTGTACCCATTATCCATCCACCTGACTAGTTCATGGTGGATGACCCCATGCACGTATGCTGAATCTGTGTAAATGTTCACAATCTGACCTGACGTGTGTTCCAGTGCTCTAGTGAGTGCGACCATTTCTGCCAGCTGAGCTGAAGCTGGTTGTGGAACCACTCCTGATTCCACCTCCTCCCACTCTTCCCCACATGCTTGTACCACAGCGTAAGAGGCCTTCAGTTCGTTACCTTGTCTCCAACAACTCCCATCTGAACAGAGTTCCCATGCTCCTGGTTTAGTAATTCTGACCTTGTGCAGTTCTGGTCTGAGCTGAATGTATCTTTCTGTGGCGTCAGCGCAGTCATGTGGTGTCGCATCTTCGGCTACTTCAATGTTATCAGTCAGATTCACAAGTTTTGACGCAGTGTTGTACGTGATGTGTGGCTGTGTGAGAATGGCTTTTATCTTGTTCTGTCGTGCTCTTGACAAAGAAAAGGCTTGTGAGTTTATGAACGCCATTACTCCGTGATTGGTGCTGACTATTAGTGGGTGACACATTACCAAGTGTGCTGTCTTCTCTATCGCTGTGGTGAGTCCTGCCATGTATGTTGTGCATGGTCCTGTTCCTATCACTGGTTGATCTAATTTGGAACTGTGAAAAAATAAAATGTTCCTTCCTTCACTCTCCCCCTTCTGAAAGAGACAAGCATGAACATGATTGTCTCTTACAGAAACGTTTAAATGAAAAGGTTGTGTGTAGTCTGGTGCTGCTAATTCAGTAGCGCTAGCAAGTGCTTGTTTTAGAGTTATAAAATCCCTCTCTGCCTCAACCGTCCAGTCAAGCTCCACCTTCCCGTTACTCAGACCTTTTGACACTGCGAGTTTTCTGAGGCTGTGAGCTAAATCACTGTAGTTAGGTATGTAGTTGCGGCAGTAGCCTGTCAGGCCTAAAAATGACATCATTTGGGACACTGTAGTGGGCTTTGGAAATGACAGTATTGACTGTCTCTGATTTGGAGTCAGGGTGTGACCTTTGTGTGAGATGTTTCTCCCCAGAAAGGTGACCATCGGCCTGGCCACCTGGAGTTTTGACTTGTTCACTTTGTAACCTAATTCAGCTAACAATGTTAGAATGGTTATGGTGTCTCTAAGGCACTTATCAGGTGAAGTACTAGCTATTAACAAATCGTCCACGAACTGTATTAGTACGGTGTTAGAGTCAATCAAATCATTGTCAGTTAATCTAGACAGATCTTTCAACAGACATTGATTGAAGATGCCTGGTGAGTCTTTGTAGCCTTGAGGTAGCCTGTTGTATGTGTACTGTTGACCTTTAAAGGTAAACGCAAAAATGTCTTTCACATTCTCATCAATTGGTATAGAAAAGAAAGCATTAGCTAAATCTATGCATGAAAAGCTGCAGTGTTCAGTCGTTAGGTTCTGCAAAGATCGATAGGGGTCAGGTACTGGTATGTTCTCAGTTACAGTGACATCATTAATGCGCCTCAAATCATGCACCATACGATACTCATCTTTTCCAGGTTTTTTAACAGGTAATATGGGCGTGTTCCACGGTGACGTCGTGGGTTTCAGAACTCCAACTTTGATTAAATCTGCAATGGTGTCTGTAATACCTGCCATGGCTTCTGGCTTGATTCGGTACTGTGGCTGATGAACGACTGTTTCTCCTGGCTTTAACCTAATAGGAGCCATGTGGTGTGATGCACATCCTACATCTACCTTTGTCACGGTCCACAAGTTGGCTGGGACCGTCTCTAGTTGTTCTTTGGCCTGGGGGTGATCCAACAGTGCTCTGCCGTGTGTGGCTGTCAGGGGCTGGTTACAGAAGTACGCCAAGTCACTGGTGTCACATGCGACTCTCCAGTACTTACCATCCGACGTACCCTCTACCCCTGGCAGACAGGTTGGGCGAAACTGTTCCTTCATGGCAGTGGCCAGCATGGGGCCCAGCTCACGAGGTTCGTGTCCAGCCGAGACCAACAGCGAGACATGTGGTAGTGAATCCTGCTGGTCCGGGTTTCTCCAGTACGTCATCTGTTCTCCTGTTAACACAACTAGTGCAGCCACACCTTCAGGTCCAACAATCATTGATTCACAAATTATATTTTGTAATTGACCTTCAATGTTATTCCACAGCTGTCCGTAAACCCCATCCTCCCCTCTGATGTAATTAAAAGTGCAGTGTGTGCTGTCTATTGGTGGGGTCATACTCTGAAGTGACAGGAACCATGGTTTCCATAAATTAAACGTGTAAAGCAAATTTTTTAGCAGTTGCTTGTTCCTCAGGATGTTGTAATGTGGCCCAGTAAATGTGAGCTGGGCCGTCTGCTGCTTGTTGATTAAGTATTCTGAGGCGCTCATCGTGGTTGGTGACAGAGACAGCTAATTTACCTTCACTCGGTGTGCATTCAATAATAGCTGAAAATTGACACAACAAATCTCTACCTAACAAATTAATTGGGCACTGTTAGACAAGAAATACTGAATACCCTTTTTAGGATTGGGTAATTTATCTATCATAGTGTGCAAATCTCTGTGTGTCCACGGAGCGTATGTGTGTGCGTAACTGCTCCCTGGTACTGCCATTATCGGATAATGACCACCAGGGGTCGACGTGTTCTTGGCTTTTGATCGCGTGACTACACCGTGCCTGTCATAGTAGGCGGGCACTCTCACCCATTGCTCGGATTCAGTCAGGTTTATACATTCATCTACCACGTCGCTCTCCTCTGAAGAGGGAGTTTTCACTCGTCTGCTCGCCCCACCCTCGTCATTCTCCGCTTCCCATTCTAAATTTTCACCAGTCACAATCAATGTATCTCTACAGTCAGGTGCGCCTCTATTATCATCCGCAGCGCATTTCTTTTGCTGTCTCGCACGCTCTTTTCCAACTTAGCCTCTTCCTGCCTGATGGCTTTCTCCACGTCACAGACCACTTTCTCTGCTCTGTTCAACGTCTGTTCAAACGGGTGGGGGCACTCAGACTCAAACTCTCATCCATTCGCTGTTCAATTCTTTGCAATGCATTATTTTTCTCTGTTTCTCCAGCTTTCTCGCGCGCACAGTCTTCGAGCCTCGCTAGTCTACTCTCTATTTTGTCCATAGCCACATCACTGACAACCTCCATTACCACTTGTCTCCCCTCATCACATTCACGCTCTCTCACTGATTTTGGACGTGCAGAAGCCCCGTCCACACCAACGTCACTCATTTCACTCACAGACACAGGCGCCATCAGCGCTGCACGCGGACATTGAGGAGCACTGGGTTCACACGCTTTTTCTGCATAGGGAGGGGGCACAGGGAGTTCTGTCTTTTTGGTTTCAACTCGTTCTTTATCATTAATCTTCTGACAAATTTTCCGAAATGTTCTCACATACGACAAATAAGTTTCAGCTTCTTCCAGCTGGATTTTACGCTTTTGCTTAGTTAGGGCTCCGCTAGCCTCTAATCTTTTTTTCTCTTTATTAACCTGTGTGACCCAATGCTTCTCGATGTGCTCCCAATCAACCTGATACACACCACGGTCGTCCGGGTCTGGCCACAACCCTTCGGATCGCATCTTCTCAAAACATTTTTTCACATACATCACCGTAGACCTCATTCTTGGCACAGCACGTTTCTCCATAGTATCAACCAAATAATCCTCCAAACCCTTAATATTATCCATGATATAACTCCGGTTTTTAAACTACTTCCAAATTACTTTTGCTTCGATTCGATTCAGTAAATTTTAAAACTTTTTCGTTGTACTCACTAGCACTTTAATACCCCCGAATTAATTCAGTAAACTTTATCACTTTATCGTCGTGTTCGCAAGCGCTTTAATTCGCCAGCGCGCACCCCAAGCGCAGACAGACACAAGTTAATATCTCCACACTCCAAATAACTCCAGCTCAACACAGCTCGCGCGAGTTTCACTTCCAGCACTTAAATCGTACGTTTACGGAGCGTCATAAACCAAATTATAATTTCATGCATGAAAATATATAATAATTTTTGTTTTACACTTTAACCTCTTATGAAATGTTTCTCTTGTGCTTGTGTACACAATGATGAACGTCTTTCTTGGGGGCTCATGCAATTTACTCAGGGGTTCAAATGTCCTCACATAAGAGGCTCATGGATTTATGGGCGTGGGTTTGTAAGTCCCCCAATGAAAGGCTCTCAAGTTTTATTGTAGCACGTATGCTCAAACAATTTATACAAGTCTTTATTCAACATAAAACCACACGGTACATGAAAACCAACCCAACACTGCAATTTTGCAAACACGCATACACAGATACAGCTGTAGTTTCACCAATCACGCACGCAATTTCAACAAAACACACGGGGGCCCCCCAAAACCGGCTGAGCGCGTCCTCCGGGATTTCTTTAAATAATCTATTATTCTTGAAATCCCAGGCTACCTACTCATTCATTTAACCGTGACCGAGCGCGTCCTCCACCGTTCTCTTTTTTTTTTTTTTTTTTTTTAGAACAATAGTTCCCCCTTTTTTTTGAACGTGGGCTACCTACTCGTCACCTGAGCGCGTCCTCCACCGTTCTTTTTTAGAACCAAAGTTCTTTTTAAGAACGTGGGCTACCTGCTCTTTCTCTGGGCACGTCCTCCACCGTTCTCTTTTAGAACCAAGGTTCTTTTTAGAACGTGGGCTGCCTACTCTTCAACCGTTTACTGCAGTTTACAGGGCGTCCTCCTCCCGACTTTGAGTCGTAGGGCAATCCTCCTGTCTATATATCGAGTTTGTAACACGTATACAGTTTCAATACTAAATTTACAGAGAGTATTTCGCCTCGAACATTTAGTGACTGAACTTTAATTTAGCCTATGACGTAGTAACATCAGCCAATAGGAGAGAATGGCTCCTTACCTTTTTTCAGACCGCGCGGTTTAGTTCAGTCACCTCACGGACGGATTGACCTCCTCTCTTGTCCTAATTGCAGAATTCGACTCCAGCCAAAAACCATCCTCTGCTACCAATTTGTTGGGAATTTTCTTCTCCGACCCAGACGGGCCCCAACACCGCCCCGATGAACCGACTGGTTTTTGACTGAGTGGTCCAAGCAAAGTCTTGACAACAAAAGTTCTTTTAAAATGATTTATATAGAATATAATTGAATGCAATATAATAGAAGTATACGTGGTACAAACTCTTCAGTGCACTGGTGCTAGTTGCCTAGGAATCTACCTAACCCAAGTGGATCTCAGCAGTGTCCAAGCGAAAAGCCTCTCGTGCTGGGCGATGTCCTTTCTTTCATACTCTCTGTCCATAAGTTTCGATTTGTTAAGTTTCGATAACTCCCCAATCCTGGCTGCTCTCCATGGAAAATCACCTGCTCCTCTTCTCCCAGCCTGTGTGTCTGGTTATCTAAAAACTGCTTGCTACACATCCTGCACTGAATAGGCCCCTTCTGTTCTCCTCAAGGCCACTGAGGCCTCCTTACTCCTGCTTTCCCACAGTCTTCCTGAAAAACACTAAATTGACACATCAAGTTATTAGCCTTTAATTTTCTTTTTTCCAACATGCCTTGTTTTGTTCTTTGTGCCACCATGCCCTTTATATTTCTTGTTCGGACTGCCTACCTGTTATGACCCCTGCCCGGTATTACGACACTACCTTTGGAGTTCCATTCAATAAATCTCGCTCTCCTCAGCGTTTGTGTCCGCCTCCCTGCTCTGTGTCACGCATTTCCTTACACTGTTAAAGTGCACTATTGCACTAAATATTTCCCAGAACTTTAAACTTAAAAGTTAAATATTTATACATATAGTCGAAATGATTCGATATAATTCGCTTTTTTATTCACATTATTTAATGGTGGTTTATTTTCAAAACGCCCAATCTTAACGTCTTCACGTTCTCTCATGTTTCGTCCTGGAATTACAACAGGCTCGTATTTGTTAACGTAAAGAGAACTGATCAGTCAGACAGATATTTGTTGTGAAACGAAGTAGTTACAATTTCAAGCATTTTCAAGTAGGCTACTTAGCCTAAATTCCAGCACTTTTCAAACCTGAAACACAAAGCAACATTAAAATTCGTCAAGTAAATGTTCCTTCCCGTTTTTGAGGGGTGTTTCTTTATACTACCACATATCGTTCGCGCAAGGTGTGGCGGAGTCGCGCGCTATGGTCACTTGTGAGACGGCTGCCCGCATTGTTTCACTTTCGGCATTCAAGTGATTGAATAAATTTGTTGTACTGGCATCGGACGTTTTCACGTGTTTTTTGCACACTTTACATATGTAGTTTGGTCTTGGTCAGTGGAAGAAAATCCGAATCAATTTCAGATTATAGAGGTGGATTTCCTCTTCTTTACCAGCTCCTCGGTTTGGCTTTCAGCCATTGTTGTCCACTTTTAGTTTTTACAAACACAACATGGAGGGGTGGAAGACGCACAGTTCGCTGTGATTGGTCAGTCCTACGTCTGACGCATCGGTGGGAACCAGCATAAAAAAGTAATTGCGCTGATTGGCAAAGGCGATCTATACGATTTCTCTAATTTGGTAGATCGCCTGCGATTCTCCACTCGTTATCGCCATTCACGATTTTATATCGTCATATCGTGCACCCCTAGGTGTGTCCATGCCTGTCCCTGCCTTCCTGCCCCTTCGTGTTTTGTGTGCAGCCGCTGTGTGCCACACACCCAGTGGAGGGGAGTGCGGCTTGGTGGGGGGGGTCTGTCACGGTGAGGCGGCCCCCTACCGGCCGCCTCTGTCCACAGCGGCTGTTGTTGTTGTTGTTTGGTGAGGTCATGTGCGTCCCTCAGGTGGGCGGAGCCCGTGATCCGTCTCACCTGAGGGTCGTTTGTTTGCCTATATATGTCTTGTCTTTGTACCAGTTGACCGCTGGTCATTATATCCTTAATTTGGAGATATCAAATCAAATCAAATCAAATTTTATTTATATAGCGCTTTTTACAACAGTTGTTGTCACAAAGCAGCTTTACAAGTGCCGAGTCCTAGCCCCCAGTGAGCAAGCCAAAGGCGACAGTGGCAAGGAAAAACTCCCTAGTTTTTGCATGAGGAAGAAACCTTGAGAGGAACCAAGACTCAGGGGGGGAGCCCATCCTCCTCTGGCCGACACCGGTCACCATGACAACAACAACAATATAGACAGAATGTAGACAGAATGTAAAAGATGCAATAATGTCCATTTAGACAGAATATAAAAGATGTAATAATGTCCATCATGGTGTAGGCATCCGGTTAGGCAGGAGGTGGCCGGCCCAGGATGGATCGCTTGTCTCTCCTCATCTCATTATTCCTCAAGCAGGCGGGCAGCCATGTGGAGAAATGAAACAGGGAAAATTAGCTCTGTATGAGGACATGTACAGGACAGGTAAAATTATAAACATTTCCGGAGTGTGGCAGCAACTCCGGCACTAAGTTAAATTATTACAGCCTAGCTAAAAAAGGCAGAACCAGAAGGTAACATAGGCTTGGGGGCATTCTGAGACAATGGCATCCGTCCACTGCACTGTCAACAAACTTGAGTGACCACGAGCAGTGACAGGATGACAGCACCAGCACCCCAGTCTACCATAAAACCCTTCGTCTATGAACCCCTGGATCTGTACCTTTATCTAAGGGGGATATTAATTATCAAACACTAGACTAAATAAGTGGGTTTTCAACCTAGATTTAAAGATTGTGACTGTGTCAGAGTCCCGGACACATTTAGGAAGATTATTCCAAAGCTGGGGGGCCTTATAAGAAAAGGCTCTTCCCCCTGCTGTTACCTTGTTAGTTTGTGGAACTAATAACAGACCAGCACCCTGTGATCTTAGTTGACGTGGGGGTTCATAGTAGGAAATAAGTTCCTGGAGGTATTCAGGAGCAAGCCCGTGTAGTGCTTTATATGCTAATAATAGAATTTTAAAATCAATACGAAATTTAACTGGGAGCCAATGCAGGGCTGATAGGACTGGTCTAATATGCTGAAATTTTCTAGTTCTGGTCAGAACTCTAGCTGCGGCATTTTGAACTATTTGAAGTTTATTTAGATTCGTATTTGAACATCCTGACAGTAGTGAATTGCAGTAGTCTAGTCTAGAGCTAACAAAGGCGTGCACCAATTTTTCTGCATCATCCTGTGATAATGCATTTCTTAATTTGGCAATATTGCGGAGATGTAGAAAAGCTATCCTAGTAGTATTATCTATATATTTATCAAATGATAGGTCGGAGTCGAGTATGATGCCTAGGTTTTTGGCTACTGTGCCAGGTGTAATGGGATAGTCTGCAAGATTAAGCATTAAATTTGGAATTTTCTGTCTTGCGGCCTTAGGGCCCACAAGGAGAACTTCTGTTTTGTCCTCATTTAATTGTAGGAAGTTTAGAGACATCCAGCATTTAATATCTCTTACACAGGCCTCAATTTTTCCTAAACTGAGTTTGTCATCGTGTTTGGCTGATATGTAAAGTTGAGTGTCATCCGCATAGCAGTGAAAATTGACACCATGTTTGTTTATTACTGTGCCCAATGGTAGCATATATAATGTAAATAATAGTGGTCCTAAGATGGAGCCTTGCGGGACCCCATATTTAACCATTGTACGTTTGGATGAAATATTATTGAGCTCTACAAACTGATAGCGATTTGTTAAGTAAGACTGAAACCATGAAAGGGCTGTGCCTGAGACTCCAACCCAGCGTTCTAACCTTTCTAGCAAGATCCTATGATCAATTGTGTCGAAAGCTGCACTAAGATCAAGAAGCACTAACAGTGATACATAGCCTTGATCTGATGCAAGGAGGAGATCATTTGTTACTTTAACTAATGCTGTTTCAGTACTGTGATGGGGCCTAAAACCAGATTGGAACTTTTCAAATATGTTATTCCTATGCAGATTTATAGGCATAATTGCTGGGCAACAGCTTTTTCTATAATCTTAGATATAAATGATGTGTTTGAAATGGGTCTATAATTAGATAGCACAGTCGGATCAAGATTTGGTTTCTTGATCAGAGGTTTGATAATTGCTAACTTACATGATTTGGGCATGTGACCTATTGTAATGGATGAGTTAACTATAGTTAGAAGAGGTTCAGTTACAGCTGGTAATACCTCTTTTAATAACTTTGAGGGAACTGAGTCTAGTGTGCAGGTAGTACAATTTAAGGAAGAAATTATTTTCTCTAATTCTGATTTTGGGAGTGGATGAAAAGCATCAAGTTTTTCTCCCGGTATGTAATTTAAATCAATATCAACCAAACCAGATGACATACCAGTTGTATTGCTAATAAAGGGTTTTATATTTTGTCCATGGACGTAATTTTGATGTCAAAAGTGGGGGGGACATAGATTCGTCGCTATTTAAATATTTGGTTTTAACCGTAAAAACTGGAGGGGACCAAAGCCGGCTTTTGAAAAAGTGGGGGGGACATGTCCCCCCCGTCCCCCCCCAAAATTACGTCCGTGATTTTGTCTAATATTCTCTATTTTATTATCAAAGAAATCTATAAATACATTACTAGTGAGGTTTACTGGAATCTGAGGTTCTGTGCCTGCTTGATTTTTTGTAAGTTTAGAAATAGTATTAAAAAGAAATCTAGGATTGTTTTTATTTTTCTCTATCAGTGAGGCTAAGTATGCTGAGCGTGCTTTAGTGAGTGCCCGTTTGTAGTCAATAATGCTATCCTTCCAGGCACAGTGGAATACTTCCAATTTAGGAGATCGCCATTTCCGCTCTAATGTACGTGCTATTTGTTTTAAGTTTCTAGTTTGGTCAGTGTACCACGGGGCGAGCTTTTTGGATCTAGCTTTTTTATATTTTAGTGGAGCTACTATATCTAGAGCTGATCTGCAGGTATTCTCTAAGTAGTCGGTTAGACTATCTAACTCTTCTGGATCGGATGGCGAGTGGGCTAAAGCAGTTAAGTCAGGGAGGGTTTCAATAAACTGTGTTGCTGTTGATGAATTTATCGAGCGCTTTATACACTGCCAAGGAGACGGGCGGGTATTTATGTTAAGGTGAAAATCGAATTTGACTAAATAGTGATCGGAGATTGCTACGGTTTGCGGGAGTATGTTTATATTATCTACGTCAATACCCAGCGTTAATATTAGATCTAGGGTATGATTTCGATAATGTGTAGGTCCTACTACGTTTTGTTTAATGCCGACAGAGTTCAATATAGAAGTAAAAGCCCTTGTCAGTGGATCCTCCGCATTATCAAAGTGTATGTTAAAGTCTCCTACCATTATTATTTTGTCACTACATACTGCTAAATTTGCTGCAAAATCGGTGAAATCGTTTAAGAAATCTGAGTAAGGCCCTGGTGGTCTGTATACATTGGTTAGGGAAAATGTACTTTTATTTTCAGATGGACTAATTACATTAATAGACTGCATCTCAAATGAGTTTGAGATATCTAAGTATTTCTGATGAATTTCTAAACAATCACGATAGATTATACATATTCCACCTCCTCTGCCTGACAGTCTAGGTCTATGTAGGCTATAACTATATCCCACAGGAGTGGCTTCGTTTAGAGTTAAATAATCACCAGATTGAACCCACGTTTCAGTTAGACATAGAATATCAATTTTCTGGTCTGTTATAAGTTCATTTACAAAAACTGCTTTTGAGTTGAGCGATCGAATATTGATTATTCCAATTTTCAGATCGGTCATATAGGTTGTAATAATTTGATGTGAAGTCTGAATATTAGTTAAAAACTTAGGGCGGACTATTTTCTTATGATTTAATTTAACCCGGGGCACAGACACAGTCTCAATCCTATGGGATCTTGGTGACGCCTCTAAGCAGCTCGCAGACAGACGGTTTAGCCCGTTAGTCTGCGGCCTGGTCGCGACTCTGGTTAGTCAGCAGCTCCTAGTGCTACACTGCCCACTAACTAACAGACGGGCTATGCTGCAAGATAACAGGGCAGCGCCATCCCGGGTGGGGTGGACACCGTCCCTGCCTAAAAGACCAGGCTTGCCCTCAAACTCTTCCCAATTATTAATAAAGCCCACTTGATTTTCTGAACACCACTTGGACATCCAGCGGTTTAGCGACGTGAGCCTGCTGTAGCCTACTGCTCATCACCGCGCCGCATTGGGATGGGGCCAGAGCAGATTACGGCATCGGACATCGTCTGGGCTAATTTAACCACCTCTTTAACATTAGCCTTAGTCACCTCTGACTGCCGCAGACGTATATCGTTGGCCTCTACATGTATAACTATCCTAGAGAATCGTTTATGGGCTAACAGTCTAAGGTTGCCACTAATGTCCGGCGCTCTGGCTCCCGGTAAACAGCTGACTGTAACCGCTGGAGCCCCTACAGGAATAGCGACTTTCACGTGCCGAACTATAGAGTCTCCTATCACCAGAGTCTCCTCAGAGGGTGTAGCACTGAGCGGGGCAAACCTGTTGGACACGTGAACCGGTGCACGGGTTTTAGGTTTGCACACTTTCTATTAAACTATCATTTTTCCCTGAGACTTGGCGTGATCGCTTCCTTTTCATTGCTCACCCCTGCCCGTCACATAGATATATCAAATATATATCAAAAGTAGTAATCAAAAGTAAAGAAAGAAGTTGAACAGATAATAAATGAGATACAAGAGGAGACAACAACCATGAGATATAAGATAGTTAACATGGCTTATTACATCGAATTCGGCGATAGAATAAAATAATAATACTTTAATCAATTCGGTGTAGGGTTGCCACCTGTCCCGGTTTTCACGTGACTGTCCCGGTTTTCCTTCTTTTTAATATTCGGTCCCGGCAAAAAAAAATGTATTTAATGTCCTGTTTTTCACTAGGTTAGTTCAAACGACTATTTAGACTGTTTCTGCACACTTTAAATCAGTCTTTTTTTTCTCGCTGTGTCCATTTTACACCCCCCGGTAACATCCCAGCAAACAGTGAACGTCCCGGGGACGTTCGCGGACGTTCTTATTAGAGGTTTTTTATAACGTTCGCGATAGGACGTTCCTAGGCCATAACGGACGTTCCCAGCAGGTCCCCTCGAAGTCCTGGCGGAACGTTCCCAAAGATACATTCACAGGACGTTCGGTGACGTCCCCGTATAGTCGTTGAAATAACGTTATTTTTGTTACATTTAGAGAACGTTTGAGAACGTCATGGTGCGTGCGTGAAAGGCAGTCAGCTGATTTAGAGTTTTACTCACTAGAGGATTAGCAAGCGGGAACATAAACGCACGAGCCGTCTTCTCGCGACGTAGGAACGTTAGCTAACATGAATATTCTGACAGAAGCCGTTATTTTAAATTCAAGGTGAGTCACCTACATTTGATTAAAATATGGTTAGCTAGTAAAAACATATCTTAGTAAATTTATCTTCTGAGTTGCGGCTAATGTATGAGGTGATTTTAATAAACCCTCAGCTAACCCCTCTGGATAATCATAAAACCCGATCAGCAAAATCAAACAGTTGTACCAAAAACGGATGCCCATCTGTGGCTGGACATTATTTCTATATGGTCATGGCTAGAGCTAAATTATCACTACGCTACGCTACCAAATGATAAAGTTATATGAATCACTGCATTAAGACTTCAATAGTAAGTAACGTTAACTGATGTTGATGGTCTCAGCCACAGATAATAGCCGACGATAGCATTCGCTATAAGTAGCTAGCCACATTAACAAGTTAATGCCAACTATAGCTACCTAGCTGGGTTAGCATTGATTTGAGTAGCTGATGTTCTTCAAGCAAAACGTTCAAATTACTTCATTTATCGAACGCTTTATTATAACTAGAGGTCACAAAATTAAATGTTAACAAACGTGTATCTTTGTCTATTTTAGGCTTCACCCCAAGAAACGTGTGAAAAGGAGGCTTGAAACGGCATTCAAAATGCGCACATCAGACACTTTTTTCGCATTTCAAATAAAAAATAATAACTTGTTTACAGCCTATCACTTCTTGTGTGTTCATTTTTATTCCATATGCAATACCCGGATTTACTAAATCAATAAAATCTAAGTTGTTTTAGAAGTAACATAAGAAGTAGACCTAAACAATTTAACACATAAGAGACGTTTAAAGGACGTTCCTTAAACGTCCGCTCATTGTCCTCTGGATGTTTCCAGGTGGTCCTACAAACGTCCTTTGTAACGTCCACTGAACGTCCCCTGAAACATTTTGGCGACCCTACAAAAAAACGTCCAGAGGACGTTCGCAGTGTTGGTTCGCGGGACGTCCTCGGGACGTTTTTTTGTTAGCTGGGATTTTACGTTCGCCACCCCCTGTCAACATTTTACACTCGCCACCCACCACCCCGTGTCAGTATGTCTGTTTTGTCAGACAGGTGGTAACCCTAATTCGGTGTCGTCAGTATATGGTGTCTCAACCAAATGAAAATGCTGCTATTTGTTTCATAAACACATGTTTCACGACACCGAATTTATTAAATTATTTTTTTCTTGTTCTATCGCCAAACTCGATGTAATAAGCCATGATAACTATCTTGTATCTCATGGTTGTTATTTATTATTTGTTCAACTTCTTTCTTTACTTTTGATTAGTGATGGCCGTTATCGGCGTTAACGCCGAAGTGTCATGTGACTCCAAGCGAGCTTCCAATTGGCTGGTGACGAAAAGTTGCTGAGCCAAATTGCTCAGCCGAGCGCACACAGTGAGATTTCGGGCACGCGTGCCAGAAAATATCAAACACGTTAGATAAATGTCTCACAGGCTCAAGAGGCAGAGAATTCTGTCTCAAGCGTCCGCACACGGCGAGCAACTAGCTGAGCAAACGGGCACGCGTGACCGTTTGCTCAGCTAGTTGCTCGCTGTGTGCGGGGGGCTTAAGGATCTGGCATTGAATCCATTGACAAGACAGTCAAAAAAAATGTAATGGATTTTACTATATTTTATGGAGCCCGTAAGGTGACATCATGCAAAAAAAATAATAACGCGTGGCCACGACTTACTAACGCGTGGGAACGAGATACTAATGTCGTCTTTCACACGCGGCAACAAAGTTTCTTTTTTCACAGCAAAGCAAGCAGATCCCAGGGGTGTTCGCGAACTGACTGCCCAAGGTAGGTATACATGGCTTTATATAAAGTAATACTTAATTATCTTGTTTGCACGCGTTAATTATCTTGTTCGCACGCGTTAGTAAGTCGTTCGCACGCGTTAGTAAGTCGTGGCCACGCGTTATTATATTTTTTACATGATGTCACCTTACGGGCTCCGTAATATTTAGCATCACCTGTGCTGTATCCCCGTACACCAGCAGCCACACCCCCCCCCCGTCGCCGTATACCCATGACGTCACATGTCAACGCCCCGTCGCCGTATCCCCATGACGTCACATGCCCCGCCCTCCGGTCTTCTCACCTTTTTAACCCCTGACCCATTTTCATGCCTGACACATAGACCTCAGGTGGTGCTAAAGCAACCAACTCTGCCCTTTATCAACGAAAGTGCCCTTTTGAAACTTCGTTTTATTATTATTATTATTATTATTATTATTTTACTGAGGTCGGTTTGAAAAGATCTTTTGGAAACCTGAGCGATTAAAAACAATGCCCTGAAATGAGCCACCACTTCGCACACACCCAACCTCTCTCTTCCTTTAACACCAGATGCGCTGCAGCAGCAGTTCAGTTCAGCGAGTGGAAGGAAGCGTCTTCAGCACAGCACGCACGGTCACAGATAGACTTCTTCTCCAGTGCCCCACCAGCCAGGTCACATACACATCAAGTCAAATCGTACCAAATCGTACTCTAAGCCCAACCTGAAATCATTTTGTTGTGCAGTAAAATGTCTCATACAGCACCAAACTACTAAGCATTTTTAGCCGATGGTCACCTGATAAACTAGTCGCTCCAGCCCAAATCAATGATAGATAATGTGAGGACGACCACATACAAATAATTAATAATAATAATAATAATAATAATAATACATTTTATTTAATGGCGCCTTTCAAGTCACTCAAGGTCACCTTACATCTCACATTAAAATAACAATAAACAGTAAACCCATACAGAGAATATATAAACAATCCACTTTGTAAAAAATACAATAAAATAAACACAGTCAATTAAATGAATAAGCAATTTTAAAAATATGAGTTTTTAAAGCAGATTTAAACTCTGCGATTGAATCCAGCATCCGAATATGATAAGGTAGTGAATTCCAAAGGTTAGGTGCAGCATGAGAGAAAGCCCTAGAACCCACTGTGCTAAGCTTAATGACAGGAAGTGCCAATAAGCGTGCTGATGAAGACCGCAGAGAACGGGATGGGGTGTATATCTGAAGGAGATCTGCTAAATAGCCAGGAGAGAGGTTATGTAGTGCCTTAAAAGTTAAAAGCAAAATTTTAAACTGAATCCGCTCCAACACAGGAAGCCAGTGCAGCTGAATCAACAGAGGTGTAACATGATCAAAAGATTTTGAGCGTGTAATAATTTGTGCTGCAGAATTCTGAACTAGCTGGAGTCTGTGAATAATCTTTTTAGGAATGCCTACCAAAATTGAATTACAGTAGTCAATGCGCGATGTAACCAGAGCATTAACTAAAACCTCTGCTGAGTATTGTGTTAAAATAGGACGTAGTCTGGAGATATTTCGCAAATGATAAAAGGCAGTCCGAGAGACCTTGCTGATATGATCAGAGAAAGAGAGTGTACTATCTAAAATAACACCAAGACTCTTAACCTGCGTAGAGACAGGTATAGTGATTCTAGCAATGAGAAGAGAACAAGGTGAAACTTTTGAGATAGTGGACTTAGAACCCACAAGAAGTACCTCAGTCTTACTGTTGTTGAATTTTAAGTAGTTCCTTGTCATCCATAAGTGTAGATCATGGATACAGGCAGTAAGTGAATCCAAAGTAAGAACAGAGGCTGATTTGCTGGACACATAGAGCTGTGTATCATCAGCATAACAGTGAAAATGAATCCCATGATATCGAAAAATATTGCCAAGAGGAAGAAGATATATAATAAATAAAAGTGGCCCTAATACTGAACCCTGTGGTACACCGTGACAAACTCTGGAAGTCTCTGATCGAGAATCCTGAATTTGAACAAATTGTTTTCTATCAGCAAGATAGGAGACAAACCATTGATATACAGTGCCACAGAGGCCAATACCAGCCAGCCGATCCAAAAGAAGCTGATGTGATATTGTATCAAAGGCTGAACTGAGGTCGAGAAGAATTAAAATTGAAACCAAGCCTGAATCAGCAGCACGGAGAAGGTCATTAGTGATTTTGACCATAGCTGTCTCTGTACTGTGTTTAGGACGAAAACCAGATTGAAACTGTTCAAAAAGATTATTGTCATCAAGGTAAGCTTGAAGTTGAGCTGCAACTACCTTCTCAAGAATTTTAGAAATAAATGGTAGGTTTGAAATAGGGCGATAATTATTTAAATCATTGGGCTCCAAACCAGGTTTTTTTTAAAATTGGTCGAATCATAGCAACTTTCAGTGCAGGCGGAACTATAGCTACAGTCAAGGAAGAATTAATAATTAAGGTTATCAGAGAAACAATAGAAGGTAAACAAGCTTTAACTAAAGTTGTGGGAATAGGATCCAGGTTGCATGTGGAGTTATTTGATTTTGAAATAAGTTCATAGATGTGACTTTCGGTTGGAAGACAGAAATCACACAGAACAGTTGATGGAGACAGATTCATAACACTCACTAGTGGTGAACTAGACTGCATACCATTATCAGAAATTAGCTGCTTATGGATTTCAGCAATTTTAGAATTAAAAAACTTCAAAAAAACAGAACATTGTTCAGTTGAGTTATTACTGCTCATATTTATATCAGAAGGTTTGAGTAATCTTTTCACTGTGCGGAAAAGAGTTTTAGTGTTCCCTGCATTTATGCCGATAATGTTCGCATAATAATTCGTTTTTGCTGTTAAGAGTGCATTCTTATAATGGAGTACATGATCAAAATACATTTGTTTATGAATTAAAAGTCCAGTCTTAGAGTATAGTCTCTCTAGTTGTCGACCTTTTGTTTTTAGCTGATGTAGCTCTGAGGTGTACCATGGAGCACTATGTGTAAATGAAACAACCCGCGTTTTCAACGGAGCTACAGCGTCCAATGCAAGGGATAGACTATTGAGGTAGAGTTTGCAAATCTATGTGTTAAGCTGAACGTTTTCTGTTGTATAGGTTTTGTTAGGCAACATAAATTAACACATTCGTTTGTGAAAGAAGAAACGGGAAGTTCCCCATTACCTGTGAAAAATGCCCATCTGCATTCGTGTAATGACAACAGTCAGTAGCATATAACTCCTTCTCGTACTTTTTGGTCTTTTTACTGTCTTAATTGTAGGCCTATATTGATATATATGCAACAATGCCTGCAGACAGTGGAGGGTAAACAGAAGTTAACTGAAGGACTTAACAATGACTGTATATAGTTAATATTGGATATGGATTTTATCAGTTGGCGGTGTGACTTTTTCCATTAAAAACTCACGTTTAGAGAATGTTACTAATAAAAGTCAAATTTCATTCAACATGCGCTTGTAATTTTTTTAATAATGAATTGTTCCACGTGCACTAAAAAGTGCCCCCCCAGCACTTGCCCCCCAAAATGTCTGTGCACGCCACTGCCCATGCACACACCGGGGGGCGGATATTCGGCTTCATAATCTGCATGACGGAGTTGCTGGAAGTTGCCGGGAGGCGACGCGAGCATTTTACTGCCTTTACGGTTGTGTGTGTGACTTTTGAGAAACTGTAGCTCATGATTCTCATGTGAGAGGTGAGGGTTTGTGCGATGGCTTTTGTCATGAATTGTCATGAATAGCGTTGTGAAAATCGCCACCATGGAGTAAGAACGTAGTAGCATGTGCACACTTATATAGACACCCATGCAGGTGTGTTTTATAAGAAACACCAGTCGGGCACCGTGTATGTATATTTGTTTGTGATTATCGTGGTAGATATATTTTCTTTATGTTAGTAAGGTGTGAGTCTTGCTTTGTTAACTTAGTGTAGTATATTTTGTTTGTTTCTTTTCTTTGGTGCCGTCTACTGCTCCTTTCCTTGGTTGGTTTATGGTTAATCATGTATTTTTGTACGTACGTGTCTGTTCAGTGTTTTGCTGCGTAGAAAAGGCTCTTATACCCATTACCACTCTGCAGTAAAGAGTTTTCTTACGTCTGGTTTTCGCGTTCTTCTTTAATTTCATCTTGTCCACTACGCACATGCTACTACCCCGCACCCCAGACCTAGACCCAAGACATCGTGGGGTCGTAACAGACGTAATCTAGACTAACAATAGAAACCAATACAAAGTGAAATATACTACAAATTGCACAAATACTAAATGCGATGCCACTCGCTCGCAGAGGTTTAAATGACGCTGATGGCGTGTAGGAACATTCACTGATAACCATACATCTATAATAATGAACCCTTTAACTTTAGTGCTGTCGTTAACGGTCTACCACTGTAGATTCACGTACCCTCCTATAATCTTAATTCGACGTTATCGCTAAACAGTATTCTGAACTAGTAGTATAGAGCTGTCTAGCTGGATGTCGGCTAGTATTTCACTCAACATAATTTTCAAACAAAAGTTATGAACCATCTTCATTTCAACAAATGGCGATTCGGAGCTCGTCGGGATGATTGAAGCGAGTGGCCGATACGCAGAGTCACCCAAGAGTCTTTAGATGTCTGTCAGCAGAGGCAGGCGGCGTTTCTGGACAACGGAGACCACAGTCACGCAGCACTGGCCACAATAAGTGCCAGGATTATGTGGCAGATGCCACAAGGTGCCATTTCTGGGTGGCACAGTGGTCACTTTCGTGCTGCTTACATGCTACTTACACGCCAAACAGGGACCGCACTCTTACAGGAAATTTAGCAGAAAGACACGCCTCCCAATGACCTCTGATATGTTTTGTGATTGGCCAGATGCAGTTCGATTAGCTCTGAGTTTGTTTGCTCAACCGCATTTCAACCTGAACCTGAATTTCGACCCGAACCTGAATTTCGACCCGAACCTGAATTACGACCCGAACCTGAATTTTGACCCGAACCTGAATTGCGACCTGAACCTGAATTTCGACCTGAACCTGAATTTTAACTCGAATTTTTGCATACCTGCGAGGATTTTACAGACTGTTTTTTCAAGTAATAATGATTTCAGGTTCAGGTTCTGGTGACACTAAAATAGCTCCATAAAACTGTTACTTTTAAGGTTTGCCACTGTTTACGTGCAAACTGATTTACTTGAGTATCTGAATGAAAAGATTTATAATGTATTCTCTTTATTTCATGTTAAACATTTTCATCTTAATGAGTAGGAGTATGCCAAGGGACTCTTCTTCTGCAAACACCTGCAGAGTGTGGTAAAAACAGCCACAAAAATAACAGGAATTAAACAGCCCTCTCTGCAAAGCATTTATCAACGCTGAGTCCACAGGAGAGCCGCCTCCATCATCAAAGACCCCACCCACCCCCAACACGGACTATTCACACTCCTACCGTCAGGCCGGAGGTACAGAAGTGTGAAGTACTTTTTTTTCCCACTGCCATCAGACTCTGAACAGCTGAGCTGATTTCTACCTCACAAACTCTTTTGCATAAACTGTCAATTGCACTACATTACGGATTACTGCAATATATGTATTACTTAATGTATCCCACTATTGCACAATGTAAATAGCTCTACTGTATTGCACTACCATTCCAACCATTGCACATTGTAAATAATTTTGTATTTGTATTTTGTATTTTTTGAGAGTATGTTTGTTTTTATATTTCCATTATTCTTCTATTTCTTATTTATTTACATTATTACATCCAGGACGGACAGCAATGTAGGAATTTCATTGTACAGGGAAGCTTGCTCCTTACTGTGCATATGACAATAAAGCTTTGAATCCTTGAATGCTTCTTGACTTATCACTCATGAAGCACTGTTCACCCTTCAGACTTACTTATATTTATCAAACTGTAAAACCAACCCACCACTTATGGTGTAAAGCTATTAAATCTCACAGCACACGCAGTTCATATTTGTTGTTTTTTAAATGGATAACATAGTCCTACATCCATTCAGATGGATAACATAGAACTACAGCATAAAATACCAGCACCACAATTCAGAAATTAAGTCCAGACAGTCCTAGGTGTTTACAGTTTACACATACATATGATTGTTTACAGTTTACATATTGTTACCTGTTTCAAAATTATTTCAGGACTATGCTCTGTCTCTCTTTCTCTCTCTCTCTCTTGCTCTCTGTCAGCTCTGTTATGTATCATGGTAACACACAAATTGGTATGTTGGAAGTCAGACATTGTCTGGAGGTCAGCCAATTACATGTAGCTACATCCAGCTAACTTTATTTATAAAAATGTCAGAGTGTTATGAAACAATCATGAAGCCACACCCAGAGATTATTCTCCTGTGTTGCACATGAGGTAATACAAAACTCTTTAGGTGGGACTACTGCAAAATCTAAAGCCCCTATTGGCTGGAAACAAATGAAGGATGACAGACTGACGAAAAGACCAATCAGTGTGAAGAGGAGTACACCAGGCATGCCGTTAGATGTTTTGTTCTCCTCCAGGGCTAATGACAGGGAGTGGAAAGTGATACACGTGCTGAACTCTAGTCAAGTTCAGCACATATGAGACGGAGGAGTTAAAGAAGTGAAGGTCAACTTCTGAAAGTCTTCACAGCTGGTCAGAAACTAGACGGTCCTCACACTGGTAACGTACCAAGTGTAATTACAGTTTCTAGTCAGTCCAGCCATTGCGTAGTCTGATGGCTTTCACTGAGCCTGCAAACCATGACCAAAATAACAGACTATATTTAGCTGTTGCTTTATGAGAGTGGGAGTAGGGAGAAAGAGAGACAGACAGACAGACAGAATGTGAGAGACAAAGAGCGGGAATGAAAGCAGTTCTAACTGGAGTAATGGTTTTTGATTTTGCAGCAGATCCTCAAAATGGCCGTCCTTACTTTTTGCATTGTGGCATGTGCTTTCTGTGTCGTCAACTCGCTGGATGGAAACGTGAAGCCTTGCATGCCGGCCAAGCACAACAACGCCCACAACGTATTTCTGCGGCGCCATGTGCCCGAGGGGGTACCAAAAACGTGGGACCAGAACGCGTGGGAAGCCTTCCTGCGGCAGATTAAGACGTGTGCCCGCCCAACCCAGTCCTTCTTTCCTTTGCGCGAGAAAGAGCGGGTGAATAAGGTGTGCACGGAATCCGGCGGAAAGAGGTTGTCTGGAAACCTCTGTATCAGCAAAGAAAAATTCTCCTTTGTGACTGTGCGTGTCGACATCAACGAAGGCACGTGTGGAATCCGGACCATGCAAAATGAGACCAAACACATTATTCTGGCGTGTGACAAAATTGGAGACGTGTGTCAACCGGTTCATTTTGAGGGGAACCCAAAGAGCACTGAGCCCAGTAATAACTACCCTGACTGTGGTTCAAGTTCAGGGGGGAGCTCTGTGTTCAATGCGGCTTGGCAGGACATCTTATTGATCATCACTTTAATAGTGGTGGCTTAAAGTGTATGACCTGCATATTACAATAATATGTTTTCAGAAGGCAATTATGTTTGGTTTTTGTGCAGTGCATATGTACAAGCTCCTTGTGTATTATACAATTTGTATATTATGTAGATTATATGTGGTGACAACCATAAGGTATGTCACCATGGCTTTCATCCAAGCAACAACCTGTTAAACCCAAACTGATGAAGAAATAAAGGTGGCAAAAACTTAATGTCTTTCAAAGTTATTTGCATGGTATGGAATGAACAGGTCTTAATGTCAAACAAATATCAACGGAGCAACCTTTCTGTGCGTGAGGACCTGTTGTTACATATATTGGTGAAAATTTGGATGAGCTTGACCAAGTCATCTAATGGTTCACTTTATTCACATATCCCTTCTGCAGTAGATATACTATGACACTTTGAAGTTGTTTGGTTCATGTAGCATTTTCCATTTGCCCCAGCGCACACACACACACACACACACACACACACACTTACTTTGATACATACACAGATGTTTCCTCATATAGTTTCACTGCATCTAAAATAATTACCACTTCTCAACAAGCTCAGTTTCATTCTAGAAGAAGAAACACAGAACCAAAACTACACATAAAAAACACCTCTGCATACAGAAGTCACATGGCATCCGACATAACTGCTGAAACATTCCCTGACAACAGATGGCGCTGCTGCCTAAACAATGCCCAAACTCATGTTCAGGCATTGTGACTGCCTAGTTGATTAATCACTGTGAGACCAGAACCCATAGACCGGAACCCTGAGAGAAGCTTAAGGATTTGAAGGGTTTTACTAATCTATGTTTACTAAACGGTCCCTTTTTTCATGAAATCTTTCTTTCTTTTCATCTCCTTCACCCTTTTTTCACCTTTCCTTTTTTTTCAAATTCCTCATTCCCATGTGTATCTATTGTACTGTGAAGCACAGGAATGCGTAATCTTGTTTTGAAAGAAATTCCACTTTCCAATTTGCACAGTCATTTAATTCTTCTGAATTCACAGTCTGTTCTGAAGCCGCTCATACCAGCTGGATCCCACATTGCTGTTATAAATCAGCTCTCACCTGCACATTAACTGATTACTTAAGCATTCAATCAAAAAATAAAACCCACTTCCTTTCTTGTAGGTCAAGGGGGTCATATGACAAGTGAGTGCAATATGTGCTCTGTGTTGATTTACATCACGTTTTACAAGCGGCATGAAGCTCCCAGCAGACGCGTGAACATACGCGTACTTGGAAGAACGAGGGGTCAGAAGAAGACATCAGTAGAGCTCAGGGCACATCGGAGCAGAGTGGGTCCTTTTCTCAGGGAAGACGCCTCGGCAGGGTGATGACGCACGAGCCAGCGCCAACAACGGGGGGAACTGGTCTGTGGAGCTGGGCACTTTCCTCTTTCCACTTTCACACGGCGAAGAGGCGAGCGGTGGCTGAAAGAATGAGTGAGGAGTGAAAAGGGCTGTAGGGTGGAAAGAGAGCAGGCTAACTGAGCACGGTGGAGAGAGGCCCTCAGACCTGCACCCCTGAATAGACCTGTACCTCTGAACAGACCTGCACCTCTGAACAGACCTGTGCCTCTGAACAGACCTGTATCTCTGAACAGACCTGCACCTCTGAACAGACCTGTGCCTCTGAACAGACCTGCACCTCTGAACACACCTGTACCTCTGAACAGACCTGTATCTCTGAACACACCTGCACCTCTCAACAAACCTGTACCTCTGAACAGACCTGCACCTCTAAACATACCTGTACCTCTAAACATACCTGCACCACTGAACAGACCTGCACCTCTGCACAGACCTGCACCTCTGAACAGACCTGTACCTCTAAACAGACATGTACCTCTGAACACACCTGCACCTCTGAACAAACCTGCACCTCTGAACAGACCTGCACCTCTGAACAGACCTGTACCTCTGAACAGACCTGTATCTCTAAACATACCTGTACCTCTGAACAGACCTGCACCTCTGAACAGACCTGCACCTCTGAACAGACCTGTACCTCTGAACACACCTGCACCTCTGAACAAACCTGCACCTCTGAACAGACCTGCACCTCTGAACAGACCTGTACCTCTGAACAGACCTGTATCTCTAAACATACCTGTACCTCTGAACAAACCTGCACCTCTGAACAGACCTGCACCTCTGAACAGACCTGTATCTTTAAACATACCTGTACCTCTGAACAGACCTGTACCTCTAAACATACGTGCACCTCTGAACAGACCTGTACCTCTAAACAGACCTGCACCTCTGAACAGACCTGTATCTCTAAACATACCTGTACCTCTGAACAGACCTGTACCTCTAAACATACGTGCACCTCTGAACAGACCTGTACCTCTAAACAGACCTGCACCTCTGAGCAGACCTGTACCTCTAAACAGACCTGTACCTCTAAACATACCAGCACCTCTGAACAGACCTGTACCTCTAAACAGACATGTACCTCTAAACATACCTGCACCTCTGAACAGACCTGTACCTCTGAACACACCTGCCCCTCTGAACAAACCTGCACCTCTGAACAGACCTGCACCTCTGAACAGACCTGTACCTCTAAACAGACCTGTACCTCTAAACATACCAGCACCTCTGAACAGACCTGTACCTCTAAACAGACATGTACCTCTAAACATACCTGCACCTCTGAACAGACCTGCACCTCTGAACAGACCTGTACCTCTGAACACACCTGCACCTCTGAACAAACCTGCACCTCTGAACAGACCTGCACCTCTGAACAGACCTGTACCTCTGAACAGACCTGTATCTCTGAACATACCTGTACCTCTGAACAGACCTGTACCTCTAAACATACGTGCACCTCTGAACAGACCTGTACCTCTAAACAGACCTGCACCTCTGAGCAGACCTGTACCTCTGAACAGACCTGTATCTCTGAACATACCTGTACCTCTGAACAGACCTGTACCTCTAAACATACGTGCACCTCTGAACAGACCTGTACCTCTAAACAGACCTGCACCTCTGAGCAGACCTGTACCTCTAAACAGACCTGCACCCAGAGGTGTCAATTCCAGGTTCAGAAAGTTAAAGTCCTCACCAGGATTTTGCTCAAGCTTGCTAGATTCTCTAATTAGTGCAATCCAGGTAAAATTAGTGGAATGAACACAATCCAGAAAGCCTAAGCAAAATCCTGGTGAGTTGACACCTCTGCCTGCACCTCTGAACAGACCTGTACCTCTGAACAGACCAGCATGACCACTCTGCACAAAAAAGAATAGCAAACTGGGGGAGGGGTTTCTATTAAAGAGTATGTCTGGGAATAGCAGCCTGTTTTTCCTTATGTCAGCATCTCTTTCTCACTCTGTCTTCTTGTCTGCCACTCTGAACAGACCTGTACCTCTAAACAGACCTGTACCTCTGAACAGACCTGTACCTCTGAACAGACCAGCATGACCACTCTGCACAAAAAAGAATAGCGAACTGGGGGAGGGGTTTCTATTAAAGAGTATGTCTGGGAATAGCAGCCTGTTTTTCCTCATGTCAGCATCTCTTTCTCACTCTGTCTCCTTGTCTGCCACTCTGTGCCTCTCTCTCTCTCTATTACTTTGTTTCATTTAGTTTCACCTCATGAATGTCTTATTGGTGTGAGTGCACTAACCACCAACCTTCTAACTGTTCAAGAATTCAATTTGTAACTGTGTACTTCTGACATATAAACAGAAGTAGTGTGTTTCTGGTGTGTTCTCTGTGTACTTCTGACATATAAACAGAAGTAGTGTGTTTCTGGTGTGTTCTCTGTGCTCATGTGTTCTCTTTTCTGCCTACTCTCTAACTTTCCCGTGTTTGTGTTTATTACTCCACAATAGCTGCTTTCAACTTCTCCAACATTTTCTTTAGGCCAAGTTGTTAAACACTGCCCTGTGTGCTGTAATCAGTAGCACACGGACTGCTCTGCGTTCCAGGGTTTGGCTGGCTAGCCTTCCAATGAGTCACACACACACACACACGCACGCACATGCACACGCACGCACACACACACACACACACACACACACACACACACACACACACACACACACACACACACACAAGCTTCAGAAGACTGAGCCACTTAATGGTACTGTGGGTGAAAGAGTTCATTTACGCAGTGTTTTGGATCAAACCCAGTTTGCAAAACCTGAGACGTGACGCATCAGACTCCAGAATCCCCCTGAGGAGGGGCGGGAGGGAGAGGCTGAGAAAGAGTCCAGTCCGAGCAGCAGGTTGTCCCTCTGTGCTCATCCCCATTGTCTTTCCCTCTGTATCTCTTTGTCTTTAATTCTCTTTGTCTCTGCCACATTCCTTTCACTTGCAGGTCTTTTACATGGTTTATTGCTCTTTTAGATCTTTGACTGGAGTTTGAGGGTTGTAGGTTTATTATGCTATTGCCAAGAGGTGCTTACAAAGGGCCTTGATCTAAAACAAAAAAGTACCAATCAACCCCTTTTGTTTCCTTAAAGTGGGGTTTCTCTGGGTGTGTGTGTGTGTGTGTGTGTGTGTGTGTGTGTGTGTGTGTGTGTGCACATTTACTGTATGCTCATTTTTCTCTCTTTGTGTCCCTTGACCTCTAAGCCTGTCTCCTCTCTCTCTCTCTCTCTCTCTCTCTCTCTGTTATAATAACTGAGCTGTTGTAATTAGAACCCTTACAAGGGAGGGAAAAAAGACAGGCACGCTAAAAAATGAGCAATGGTAAAGTAATACAGGCATCTGGAGTAAACTCACCCCACATGTTGAGTTACCCACCCACCCACACACACACACACACACACACACACACAGACAGCCATGTACCAACACACAAACTCCCCCTCAACACACACACACACACACACACACACACACACACACACACAAGCAGGTCCCAGACATGTAAAGCCATAGAGGACTTTGGGGGGTGAAAGAGTTCATTAATGTAGACTTCTGGATCTGAATCAGCTAACAAAACATGGCACACGAGGAGACCAAAATGCCCTGTTTAGACAGAGTACAGAAGATGGAGTGAGGTGGAAATTGATGGAAATTGGGATCAGATGGCAGAGGTCAGGGTAAGGCCTAGTACCTTGGCTGGCATGAGTTTCATGCATCCAGTCACACTTTAAAGCTTAACAACCCCCACAAATCACTGCTCAGAACTGTAATAGGCTCACATTAAGCTGTATTTTGTGTGTGTGTGTGTGTGTGTGTGTGTGTGCATATGTGCATTGCCCTAGGGAATACTGAGCAAGAACACACCATAGAAGGAAGTGATTTGTGAGATAAACAGATAAGCGTCCAGCCTAAAACTTCCTCAGCTCCAATCTGATTTGACTGCAGGGGCAGGAAAGAGGGATGTAGAGCTGCATTGGGGAGGACAGTATGACAGGGAGGAAGGAAAGGTGGAAAGACTTCAAAACTAAAACGATATAGATGATAGCATGTCAGAAGAGTAAAGAAGAGGGAGGAGGGGTTTGCCTGTTGCTGTCTGAGGTAAAGAGAACCTGCAAGCACCAAGTATTGGATTAAAATAGTCCAGTATCAAATGTATTCTCTTCTCTCTCCGAGTTTAATTTAGGACTGGACAGTCCCCCCCGATCTCTTTCATTTGACCACTAGAACAGGGGGAAGAGCTGTGTGTGTGTGTGTGTGTGTGTGTGTGTGTGTGGATCTGCGTGTGGTTGTGTGTGTCATGTGGGGTGTGGGTGCTGATTTGAATGTATATGCACCTCTAACCTCTGTGAGGACTGGTCAGACTACAAACACAGCGCCGGTGTGCATACGTATGTGGCCATGGTATGTGTGGTTTGGGTCATGTGACTCCCCAGAGTGGAGTATCACTTACCATCCAGAGTTCTAAAGCAGGGAGGTAAATGAAACCATAATCCCTCATTTGAAGTGTACAGAAATATTTACTGCCTGCTTGCCAACCATCTCTACTTTTCTCTGTTGGCTGTCTCTCTTTCTATCCGTTTCTCTCTCTCTATGAATATTATCTCTTTCTCTGTGTCTGTTTCTCTCTCTCTCTCTCTCTGTCCTGCTCCCATCCCCAACTGCTATTCTGCCATCCTTTCTTTGATCTCTCCGCATTATTCCCTCCCTCATTCTCACAGAACAATACAATAAAAAATGACCCGAGCGCCATTCCCCTCCTCTCCTTAGCCCCCAGCGCTAACACCCCCCCGGCCCCACACTCACTCTCTGCCATTGCAGCATCTCTGCTGTGTGCCTGTGGAATGCACTCACAGCCTCACAAAAGAACAAAAGATGATGAGGGAGGGATGAAGTGAAAGTGGGTGAGGTGCACTGGAAGCACAGAAGAGGGGTGTGTGGAGTGTGTGTGTGTGTGTGTGTGGTGGGGGGTTTGGTTGGTCATTAGGGTTGGCCAGAACTGAATATTTAAATATTGGATTTTGTGGCTTGTATAGACTTTATCCTATCCCTATCCCACCTCTCCCTCTGGTATTTATGAATAAAAAGTTAGCCACATCTTTCCACAGGTATCTTATAGCATGTAAAAGACGTGGCATGGGCAGCTCTTTTGGAAGCAGATACTGTTCGTGTGTTTGTACAAAGTGGAGCGGCTTGATACAATACGCTTTTAACCAAGGACACTCCCTTGGGTCACCTTGCAGCTAAGGGTTAACAAATGAACAAAGCGCTTGTATGAAATAGCCAACCAGCGGGAGAAACTGGGAGTGGGGAGATGGAGACGAAGATAGGAAGATGAAGAGAGAGATAGCCCCACTGATATTGAAGAGCAAAGACTTGCTGTCTGTTATACGAGCAGGATTTATCGCGAACAAAAAACTATTGTGTAAATGCAGGTAACGAAGTCGTCGGGTCGTGACGCAATGCTTGGCGTTATCCGTGTCAGGCAGGCCGCTTGTAACACAAGTCGCGTGATTTGTTCACGTCAAACCAGCGAAGTCCCTATTCATGGGGCAAACCGGGAACAAAAGACTCCTGGCCGAGGTAGCACCACAGACTAACGAGGCAACAGGAGTCGCATGTGTGAGAACGGACGTGACAGTGCATCAAGAAGTGCCGATCTGTGTCCGTGTAAAAGAGCGCGACCCTCGGGTGATGCTGTCAGCCCGGTAAAACACTCCGCCAAGGCGCGATCGTTATGGCGCGAAAGACTATCGATCAAACGTAAATGGTTAACGATCCCTTTGTGCCGTTATCATCCATCATCTCAATCTCACCGGGCCTCGTGTTCATTAGAGTCCTCGGAACCGTCACGTCCCCAACTCTTGTTCACCCATCAAAGCCCTTTCACTGAGCACCGCGCTCTTTCTTTTCTTCCGCTGTAGCCGCAGGAGGCAAGACCACAGTGCCTTCAGGGTCACCACCTCTTCCTCCCTCATTTTTCTTTGGGGCCCCCTTCATTGACTTCTGTCTTACTCGCATTTTTTCTCTACCAAAAGAAAAGAGAGAGAGAGAAACGGCACTGGTTTCTGACTGACGTGCTTCCACATTTGCGCAAAAAATATAAGACGTCCGCAGATCTGGTTACGGAGCTGCGATTTCGCAAAGCGCTTAACTCCCTAGACTGAACGACTCCTTCACGGTCAGCCGTGGTACAAGTCTCAGTATCTCGGTGGATAACAAGATATTCTCATGTTCTAATGTAGCTTAGTAAAGGATTAGCTTACTTGTTCCTTTCAGAACCGTATTACCCCATCATCACCCCCCCCCTCCCCCTTATTGCCCCATCCCCCCATCGCCCGTTGAAAACAAACGCTAGGAATGTATGTTTTTCAGTCTGGATGTGTATTTGTAATCGTTCCATTTCATTTACATCACCGTTACAGCCATATTTAGGAAATTTAACCGGTAACTGAAAAGCAACTGGGCACATTCAAGAAAGCACATGTTCCAGAGGGGGTGTGGGGGAGGCGGGCATTTGAATGGTAATTATATTCCGTTCTAATTATTATTGGTGCTTTGGTTTTGACAGGCGTTGGTTGAGGGCGGAGCTATCCCTAGAAGGGAGTGCGCTCTTGCGATTAAAGTAGGATAACAGGCTTAGTTTTTCAACTTATCCAGTCTACCAACGAATACAGTTTATGATATTGGTCTGGAGATTTGAATTTACCTTTGGCAACCTGGCTGTTTGAACTAAAAAAAAGAAACAACAGAACTCGAGAAAGATTTGAACACCGATCTACACTAACGTGGCGGCTCGGAGAATAAACTTCAGTTATTAGGGAACGAACTGTTGAAGAACTACCGCCTCACATTAACAGCATCTACAAAAATACAAATTAAATCAAACAGTTACGCAAAAAGGGAACTAAATGGATCGCAAAGTCCCCGACTTCTCTGGTACCTGGAAAATGAAGAGTTCAGAGAACTTCGAAGACCTTTTAAAAGCATTGGGTAAGTGATTGTACTGTCTACATCCACGCAATGTGTGGATCTTACCAGCAACCTACTCTAATCTCGAACTATATCTACCACCCCCCTCCATATACTTATTAAAATATGATAAAAAGTTCATCCCGTCTAATTTAATAAATATAGCAGATCCAATGCCAGCCTGTTTCTTTGCATTTGCATGCATATGGTTTACATATAAAGTATTGCATAAAGTAGTCCTGAGAAATCTGTGCTGTGTACACTTTGTGTGTGTGTGTGTGTGTGTGTGTGTGTGTGTGTGTGTGGGTGTGTTTTTGGATTAGAACAGAATATTTGCATGGCTGCTTCCCCTAATTCATTCAAGTCCCGTGAAGTGGCACTCCTGTCCTCAGTAGAAAAGCAGAAATGGTTGACTTGGCTGTGTCCTGCACGGGATGGGTCGACGTGCGGACGTGCAGGAAGATCAGGGCTCTAGTGGCACTGCTTATCCCAGAGCTAAGAGTGATGGCCAGATTAGGCTTTATGTCTGATGGGGGTTCAGGAGAGAGGGAGAGAGCACAAAGGGTAGGAAATGTTGCATAAAGGAGGAAACAGTGATAGAGAAAGAGATGTGTGTGCATGCATATTTGTGTGTGTGTGTGTGTGTGTGTGTGTGTGCGCGCGTGCGCGCTTGTGGGCACGATTTGGTCACATTTTCCTGCATGTGTGGGGTGTGTCATATGAAAACACTGACGTATAGGACTGGAGTCCACACAGGCACACGCGTACATGCATACAAGTATGCACATAAACACTTAATGAGAGAAGTCCTCATAAAAATGAGGACAAGTGAGTCTATGTGAGGAATGTGTGACTGACAGGCTGATGGGCACATTGATTTAGAGATGCCCTCTCTCTCTCTCTCTCTCTCTCTCTCTCTCTCTCTCTCACTCACTCTTTGTCTGTCTCAGATGCTTAACCAAGTCATGTAGGGAGAGAAGCTGAACTCTTGTTCTCAGTAAGACATGTGCCGCACAGACAGACGCTGCATGTCGCCACCACCTGCCCCCCAGCGTCTATTCTCTCCTCAAATACTTCCTCTGACCCCTGAACTATGACCCTGACATTAACCCTGAGCGTCACCGTGTGTGGTAATCCTTCCCCAGTTCATTCCTGCGGGTACAGACTGGGGGAGTTGGCCTCATTGTGTCGATGGTTGATAAGTATGAGGATGTGCAGGGAGATGAATTTCTGAGGATGTCTTCATGAAGTGCAAACAGCTGAGACACATACAGTACACACGGCTACCACTGGGTCTGGTGGGAGAAGTTAATACACCGTCAGCAATTTGCCACGTTGGGTACCAGTGTTTAGCTTTGTGTGTGTGTGTGTGTGTGTGTGTGTGTGTGTATGTGTGTGTGTGTGTGTGTGTGTGTGTGTGTGTGTGTGTGACTGGCTCTCTGTGTCTCTGCCTGTGTGGCAGTTTGTATAAGAGAGAGTTATTTGGACCCCTCATGGCAAGAAAAGCTATCACCTGTCGAGTTTGTTTGCATGTCTCCATTTGTGTGTGTGTTTGAGTTTTTGTCTCCTCTGCGTGTGTGTGTGTGTATGAGTATGTCTGTATGTGTCTCGGTGTGTGTATATATTTACCCTTGGTGACAGGTGGGAATGTGTGCGAGAGGAAGAGTGTGAAATTCAGCTCGAAGCACAAATTCGTGTGTGTGTACACAGACACACACACAACCCCCCCCCCCCCTACACACACACACAAACCCTGACCTCTTTGCATCCAATAGTGTTTTCCCTGCTCCTTCCTCTCTCTGTCCTCCTGTTCTCTCTTTACCTCTCCTGATTCCTTGACACCTTCTTTATTAAGTCACTTTCTTCATCAAGTCTTTTCTTCTTCCCACTCTAATGCTCTCTTGCTCTTTTCCTTTGTCTGTCTCTTTTTCACAACCCCCTCTTTGTTTCCCGTGCCTGGACTCTGCTCTGTCCAATCCTCAACAGGAAGGTGTAGCAGATTAATACGTCCCTCGAGGTACTCCAAAAACCTCCCCCTTTCTCTGCACTCCACACACACTACTTCATCTTCACAGTGGTTTAACCTCCCTTAAGTGGTTATTGATCTATCTTTGCCTGGACAAGAGATAATCCAGTCTTTGGACTCAACGTGTGCATGTGTATGAGTGAGTGTGAATGAGTGTATGCATGTGTGTGTGTGTGTGTGTGTGTGTGTGTGTGTGTGTGACTGTGTGTGTTTGAATGAGTGTATGTGTGTGTATGTGAGTTTATGAGTGTGACTGTGTGTCTGCAAGTGTATGAGTGTGTGTGTGAGTGAGTGAGTGTGTGTGAGTGAGTTTATGAGTGTGTGTGTGTGTGTGCGAGTGAGTGCACATGGAGTGCAGAAAGAGGGCGAGGTTATTTGATGGGCCATTTTCATAGGAATCATATTTGATTATGTCATTAGTTGGTGCCTGTGGGGAAGCCAAAGGTGCTGTCCCACCCTGATGACATCACTCTTTCCCCACCTTCATTCACAGCAGGATAGCGGCTGTTCTCAGTCCCATTTAAACATTCTTTGTCACATTCCCACTTATAGGCTTTTACTGATCTCTATTTTCAGTGACTCCTATCTGCTCCTGCTGTGTCAGTAACTCCTTCATAAATATTCCATAAATATTTCATAAATATTCAGTTAAAGCTCTGTGTGGATGGTGGAATCTGTCCTACAGAGCTCATAAAATGGTTTACACAGTGCTGACACTTTCTAAGCGATAACGCCTCAGGTGTGAGTTGGACTGCACACATCTCTGGCAGGTTCCATTCTGTTAACGGCCTGACTGGCCATTTGTGTTCTCAGGTGTGAATGTGATGTTGCGTAAGATCGCTGTAGCAGCGGCATCAAAGCCATTGGTGGAGATCACTCAAGACAACGAGACACTGTCCATCAAGACTTCCACCTCTGTCAGGACAACCCAGGTGACGTTCACCGTGGGACAGGAGTTTAACGAGACCACCGTTGATGGACGCCCTTGCACGGTACACATGCTTACACCCACCAACAGAAGAGTACTTCATGTCCTTCATGAGGGTTCAGGGCTGAAGAAGGTGAATGCTAAGTGTGGTCTTCTCTCCTGTCTCCAGCCCAAACCACTCTCCATTTACTCTCAGACTAGAGCCATTACAGCTCTTCCAACATTTTGACATTTCGCTCCCTTTATCCTGTCCTCTCTTTGGAGTTGTTTGCCTTAAAGTTTCTTTACTCCTCATCCTCAGCCTCTCACTGTAATGCTGACTGCTCTAACAGCACTGAACCTTCCCTGTAGAGCCTTCCACGGTGGGAGACGGACAGGAAGATCAGCTGTGAGCAGACCCTGCAGAAAGGGGGCGGGCCTAAGACTTCTTGGACCAGAGAAATAACCAACAGTGGAGAACTGATCCTGGTAATGTTTGCACACCGTTGCTCGTTATGCTTATTTATCACCACTGTTGTAGCTCTTCTAATTCTACAAAATGAACAGTCTGGTATATGAATGACCTCTCAGTAGGTGGACTTGGACATTGAATAGAGTGGCTCTCTCCCTTTGTGTCTTTTTCCAGACAATGACAGCAGGTGATGTGGTATGCACAAGAGTCTACGTCAAAGAGTGAACATGAAGGAAAAAGAAACAGCGTCTTCATCCTTTGGCCTTTCTCCCCCCGACAAACCATGCCAAGACTGACTCTTCCTGGGGGCTCCAGGATTTGCACATTTATCACCCATGTTATCAACAAAGCTCAGTCCCAAGTCCTCAACCACTTATGCATTAACTTACACATTAACCAGTGCTTTTCATTTACTAGCTGTATTTGGATATAAGCCATTTTAGATTTAACACACTTGTGACTTCACAACCAAATGGATACATATGTTATATTAAGTACATCTTTGGAGTTTTTTTTGTCTTCTTTGTCCTGAATGTGATTTTAGTCTGGTTTCAAAATAATCAAATCTGGTCTTGTCCAGTATATGTGTTGGCCTTCTCTGCTTGATACAGTGGTGTAAAGCTCTGTTCTTGGAGATTAACCAAAATGTTACCCCAGAGCAGCACTCCAAGAACATCTGAATATTGGAGCTGGCGAGTATGTTATTGTTGGAACTCCATATTAGGCTTAGGCGTACAATGTTAGGGTTGGAAGCATTGTTGTTAGGTATGTTATATTTGGGTTAGATCTGTGCTGGTTGAGAAATGGTTAGAAGACACCACAGGCACAAGAGATTAAAGGGGGGGGGGCTGAGTTCCAGAGTTTTACATTTGTTTGTTTGCTCTTTGATGAGGAAAGCAAGTTACCTGACTCTACCTCAATGATAAACATGTGCTCTGGACTCCAAACCACATTTGTAGTTGGTATGATTCGTCTGTCCTGGCTAACCCTCTCAGATACTCGAACAGGATAGGAGCCAGTTTGTTGCCATTTCTCATCAGCAAGATAAAAGATCGAAATTAAGTCATTTTAGGTAAGAGTGTGCTAAGTGAACATGAGTGTTTTTGGAAGGGGTTATGTAGATGCTCTACTATATGACCTCTAGAGTTCTTTTAGCCATTTATTTACATTTGTTTTGTTCTCTTGTTTCTCTCCTGTCACCTGCCCTGCTCTATTCTGTTTTTTTTTAGATTTTGTATATACTTCAAACTTGAGATTTAGTGTATTTTACATTAAATACTGTCAACATGAATTATTCATGCCTATGTTTGAACAATAAAAAGGTTCTTAGTATGAGTGTCTTGCTGCCTATTTCTGTAATAATTGGTTTTGCAGGATTTCACACAGGTTGGTAATGATCATTTATGAGTAAGTATGAGAAAGTAAAATCCAATGATAACAGTCCTATACAGTGATAACAATCCTATCCAGTGATAATAGTTCTATCCAGTGATAACAGTTGTATTCAGTGATAATAGTTCCATCCAGGGTTAACAGTCCTATCCAGTGATAATAGTTCTATCCAGTGATAACAGTTATATCCAGTGATAATAGTTCTATCCAGTGATAACAGTCCTATCCAGTGATAACGCCACTGACTTTTAACTTCACAACGCATCGGTGTATGTTTAGACTTTTGAAATTAGAAGTATAAGTGGTTTGTTTCAGTACTTCTGGCAGCTGTCTGACTAGAATCATCTCTGTCCACCTGATGTTCTCCCATCATTTTTCATCTCTAACTCGTGTGTTTTCAGTAACACGCTCATCTTTCCTCAGTCCTAGCATGCTTCATTTCAGCTTCAAGCTTCTGAAGCTCGTTCTCTAGATCCAGAGTATACTCTCTGCATCTGCTCCAGCAGCTCCACATGTTTAACTCATTACGCTGTATTCCAAAACTCAAGACAGAACATTTGGTTGAAGTTCAGATTTCTATTCATTCCTGAATAAGATATCCTTCTGATATCTGATTCATAAGGGAGGCATCCAATTCTATGGCAATAGTACAGATGTGATAGGTGGAGCAGCGATCCTGGCCAATGAGATGATGTGGACCTGGAACCAGGTTCGGCCATAGAGCAGGCCGTCCATGAAGAGCAGATCCTGCAGGCCAGGAAATACCACTGGGATTAGAAGGTGGAGATGATTTACTGCAGATGTGTTTAATAATAAGGAGCAGGCTCATTATAGGGACTTGAAAAGCAAGAAACAAGCAAGAAACAGACACCCGGCACTCATGAGGCCCAAAGTATTTTATTGCCTTTATTTCCCAGCAAACTGGGTTCATCTCTTTGACTTTTTAGTGAGAGCCGCGCACAGAAAGGTTAATGACTGCCGTGTTCAGATGGGAACATTCTTTGTGCAAAAGCTCGCTGTGAATGTGCTGGTGTGGAGAATGGTGCGGTGTGCAGAACATAGAGGCGATGGAGGAATGTGGAATGGTTTGGGGGCTGATGCCTGCAGCTGTGCTTGGTTACTGTGTGACCCTAATAAAAAAAGGCCTTCTCTCTACCTTTTGCCCCTATAAAAGGGCCAAATAACTGCCCCTCTCCCATATCCTTTATTACTCCCTGGGGCAGTAAAAGGCAGCTGCCTCTCCATGTTCAACCCCTCCAGGCTCTCTCTCAAACACATACCAAAGCAAACACACACATTTTGCACAACCTTTATATGTATCATCAAACACTCACACTATGTACTCAGACCATAAAACTACACACATATTCATCAGGTCTTTAAGCACATACACATGATATTAACATAAACAAAGAAGGCAACTCTTCAAACACTTAAGTGACACACACACCTTCAACTTTACACAGATCTTAAATACACACTTTCAATCTGAGCACAAACAACAATTACACTGTCATCAGCATCTGTGTGATTTGTTTATCTTAAAAACATTAAAACCTTTGGGCCTGTTAAAATGTTTTATAGGTTTAACTTTTTCGTGGGCAGACCAAAGAATACACACATAACCAGTGGCGGACTTAGCAATTTGGGTGCTCAAGGCGAATTTAGCTAAGGGGCCCATCAACATTAATATGCGAGAAATAAATTAGCTAGTCAGGGGCCCCCTACAGTAGGAGGGGCCCAAGGCAATTGCCTAGCAATGTCTCTATGCAAAGACCGCCTCTGCACATAACATATATATATATAACACACACACCCACAGACACACACAGACACAGACACACACAGATGCAAGCACACACACACACACACCCACACACACACACACACACACACACACACACACACACACACACACACACACATTAACACTTTACATGCACAAACACCAGTTGTCAAAGAAAGTACCCTGTAAATCCCACACATTATTGAAACAAGACACAAGTTTTCAAAGGATGTAGTAGCATTTGGCAGCTGGACAATGTGTAAAAGATATAAAAATGCATATGTGTGTTTTAATTGAATATACGTGTGCGTATAGGTATTTGTGTATGGAGCACTGGACGTCACACAGTCTCCCGCTATTAGTGAGAGGATCACACCTGGCCCCACCCACAGACCTGCCAGTCAAACATGAACTCTTTCTCACTCACACCCGCACGCACGCACGCACGCATTACAGTATGACATTCACACTCGCTCCCCACATGCTATGTACGCAGCCCGTGACACACACTTCAGTATTTGATTCCGGGGAAAAGCGGTCTGATAAATTTCTCGCGGTGCTGCGAAAACAGGCACTAACAGGGAAGACTCGCCGGTTCCAGACTTTGCAAGTGAGCGCGTCTGCCCCGCACGGAGGTGCGGACAACGGAGTCACACGGAAGTTGCGGATGAAGACTTCGCTACTGGCCAAAAACTCGACTGCGGTTTACAAATTCGAGCCGTACCCAGTATTGTTCCGCGATTCACCCGTAATTGTTATACGAACTAATTACAGTATTCCTGCGCGTGCTGGGGTATTATGTGTTCTGCTTCAGAGGCAGCCAAACATGAAATCATATCCCGGATTTAGAGGCTGACGGCAGATCAGGTGCTTCAGAGCAAAATATAAACAGCAGAGAGAGAGGAGCAGGTCAGGAGTATATATATAATTAAACGCCTGCAGAGTTGACCTCATCGACTCATGACAGCTTTATACATCAGATTATATGAGCAACCTGCAGCTTAAAAAGGTTACTGTTCATGTGGGTTTCACTGCGGTATTGCAGAGATGTGTGAACATGTAGACACACATCTACACACACACGCACACACACACACACACACACACACACACACACACACACACACACACACACACAAGTACATAACCTGCATAAGCTCAAGCTTCACAATGGCTTGTACAACATCAGAGGACAATAGTGTAAGTGTAGAGGTCCCTGTGATCAGACTACAAGGGGAATAAAGATGAACAGCATTTACAGTATTTAGTGATACATTAAATTATTGATGTACTGTATATAGGACCTATAATTATTGATACACTAAATATTTTAAGGCTAATGAGCTGATTAGTTTGGATACAGTACATGGTTCAAAACAGTTCTTATTTTGCTGTGGTGCAATGCTAAAATATAACTGCAATTCACAGAATTCACAAGAGAGCATGTTATAGAACATTCACAATGTATATTGGTCATACAAGTGAATTTGTAGAACAACTTATGTGCTTCAACATCTGAGAAAGACACGAACCATGTCACCACTGAAACCAGTCAAATAAGAACCTGCTCCCTGAAAATGCAGGATTAAAGGGTGATGCAATGAACTAATGATGACAGGTAGGATTAGCAGACAATTATGCAATTACTTAAGATGCATTCAGCTGGGGTAGTATGTCTTAAAAAAACACATGTGGCTCACTCAACAATAACCTCAAATCTATCAATCTGCACAGACACGCATCCAAAAAACCATACACGTGTGGGTGTGCGTGGGCTTGTTTGTGTAACGCCGTTAGTGGACATTATAAGCAGCCAATGCATGAATACTGTAATTAGTTGTACAACAGATACAGTTGAATAGCTTGAACTTGTAAACAGATGACACATAGTTTTCAGCTGGTAGTCAAGGTTTCATATTCCATGTCTTTTAGTCATCTCCATGCAAGGCAGATTCACTCTTTTGCTAATTCTCTGTGTATGTCTATGTCTGTGCAATAATAATGTATATAGAGGTAGTAAGAAGACACCATAGACGCAGAGGCAGTTTGCTTTGTTTGGAATCCTTGTCCATATACCTTCTTATGTGTGTGGATTCACTCCCACTGGCACTGGCAGTACTAACACAATGACAGTGATTTGAATTAAATGATATCAACTGGATGGGCAAGATTTGAACTCTGACTCATGTGCCTCACACATATAATAAAACAACAGTGTTCACACGCAACACCTAAAACGAGCAAACACATGCACGCATACACACACACATCATCTCCTCTACTCTCAGGCCCTGCAGGGCCCACTGTACAGGAACACCGCTTCCCATGATCATACAATATAAACTAAAAACCACAGCACAGATTCATGAGAATGGGGCTTCATTCAGTATTAATGGTAATAACTATTGTTTCTTTGTGTGTGATTTTCACATGGCTCCTCCCTTCAACCAATTAAGCTTGCATTCCTAGACAGAATAAGACTGAAATTAACCCCACACATTGGCAGATACTGTAAGGTGTCCTTACAGTAGCCTGCTACAGAACAGGAAATTTAACTCACACCCCACACCTGTTATCTGCGTGACATAGCCTTGGAAACAAACAACATTAAACATGTTTGCACAATTCTGCAGGTGACTTGCACAATTCAGTGCAGTCAAAAGTATGAAGACTTGTTTGTGTAAGGTTGTGAGGTGAAAATAGTCTGGCATCGTTCCTTGAAAACTGTCGAATATGAATGGCTCAAATAGTTGATAATCAAGAAAAACCAAAGATGCTAGCTAACCAACAAAACCAAACGTGATCCTGTAACCTCAGCAGAACAGTGTCATGTGCCTGACCGAAACTGGCTCGCTCGTGAGACCGACATTGAGCAATAAAGCTCTTTCGCCCTCATGTGGCCAAAATGCGGAACTTACTGTCCGGGTCATATCTGCACGTGCGGATTTATCTGAATAAAACGAATAAACCGATGAAATACAAGGAAATGGTAATAACCAAGGAACATACTAGGAGAAAAGGCTATTTGTCAGTATGTTTGATATGCATTTTAGAGAAGCGCACTTCTAGGAGAGCCACAATTGTTATTACTGAATACAAAAAAACAAACAAAGAAACAAACAAAAAAAAAAAAACAAGCAAACAACAAAAAAAAACCCGGGTCGGTGTGCTTGTATATGGAGTAGGTTAATAAATATTACTGGTACATTAAAAACATGTTGATTACCAGTGTTGCGAATAACGCCGTTAAAAATAACGGCGTTAGGTAACGGCGTCATTTTGTCAGTAACGGGATAATATAATTAATTACTTTTCCTGTCGTTACAACGCCGTTGACGTTACTGGTCATTAAAAGCGGTGCGTTACTATATATTAATATACTAACAGTAGCGGACCGCTGTCCAGGCTAGTGAGGAGTAACAGTTCTCGGTGTAACACCTGTTTAACTTAACAAGTCAGTAAGCGAATCAGAGCCAGTGTTTTTACACGCGCGATCAAGCACGCCAGTGACACGGAGAGACACGCGACACAGGAGCAAGCCGAAGAAAAATTTGCATTTTCAAGGTGGCGATATAAACATTATTTAAGAAAATACTTGAAGTTCCTTAATGTCTACCAGACTGGGTATTTGATTTATTTAATTAAGAATAGAGGTTTTATTGTTAAGTTTACTTCTGTTGTGAACAAACCAGTTGTCTCAGGTTGAGAGAATTTAATTAAATTTGATAGATGTAAATGCACTTTATATAGTGTAACTGTTTACTTTTGCTTTTTTTTTTTTACAAAGATTTGGGATTTTAAAGGATTTTATCCTGCACTGGTCTGTGGATGTGCAATAAATATCAAAAGTTAAACACCTTTCTGATCTACTCATTTCAACTGACTGTGAAAACTGCTTTTTCAAAAAAAAATCCTTATTCATCGGCGTATAACTTTTTTTTAACTGTAACGCAAATAGTTACTTTCCCTGGTAACGAGTTACTTTTATTATAGAGTAATTCAGTTACTAACTCAGTTACTTTTTTGAACAAGTAGTGAGTAACTATAACTAATAACTTTTTTTAAGTAACGTTCCCAACACTGTTGATTACTACAATATCCTTTTTTATGCAGTATTTGTTTTTACATGTAATTTCGTATGTAGGCTATATGTATGTCTGTAAATGTAATGTTATGATATCCAATTGCGGTCTTTGCATAGAGGCGTGGCTAGGCAACTGCCTTGAGCCCCTCCCACTGCAGCCCACTGTAGGGGCCCCCTGACTAGCATATTAATGTTGATGGGCCCCCTAGCTAATTTCGCCTTGAGCACCCAAATTGCTAAGTCTGCCACTGAAGATATCACCTGTATCATTTCAGAACAAAGTGACAACAGGATTGCAGTGTAGCAGCATGGACATAGTGGCATGGTATCCACTGCACAACAAGGGAAACAGAGAGAGGTCCTTCACCGGAACAGGACTTTACAAGTCTTACTGCCTCAGGGACAGAGGTGTCAATTCCAGGTTCAAAAAGTAAAAGTCCTCACCAGAATTTTGCTCAGGCTTCCTGGATTGTGTTGAGTTTACCTGGACTGCACTAGTTAGAAAATCTAGCAAGCTTGAGCAAAATCCTGGTGAGGACTTTTACTTTCTGAACCTGGAATTGACACCTCTGCTCAGGGAAGAAGCTGCTTGTAAGCTTTGTGGTTCTGTCGCTGATGCTTCTCAGTCTTCCACCTAAGGGGAGGAGGCCAAATAACGCATCTGCATAAAGCCTGTCTGCTAAAAGCCCGTCTGCATAAAGCCTGTCTATGAAATGCCAGTCTGCCTAAAGCCCATCTGCCTAATATCCATCTGCTAAAAGCCCGCCTGCTAAAAGCCTGTGTTAGTAGTAGTAGTAGTAGTATGATGTTAGTAGAATCTCGACAAAACAACTGTAAAATGCGGTCAGGACCTGACAGCATATTTTAACTTCCTGAGGAAATAAAAGCATTGGTAGGCTTTTTAATCATACTGACTGCATGGTCTACATGGTACCATAGACTGGTCTATTCATCTTTTCAAGCTAATTTTTGCCTACACACATGTTGAGCTGCTTACGCAATAAAATGAGAGGACTATGTAAAGATCAAGGGTAGTAATCTAAAGTTGTCCTGAACTGACCACAGGCTTATATAGACGGAGCTTATACAGACAGAGCTTATATAGAAGGCTGTTTCAGCAAAAAGGATGCACGTGATCTGTAGGCAGGCAGGTATGGCAGTCAAAAATAACTAAAAACCCTACACTCCATATTGATGTATATAAGAAAAAGAGAACAAGCTTGCCAGTCTACATTGGACCATCTGTGACAAAATCTTTACTTGGGGGGGATTTCCTGCAAGGAGAATACAATTCGGCAGAAAAGATTGAACTGGAAAAGAAAAGAAACTGGAAGTGTTTGGGAACAACAGCAACTCGGCCACACAGTGGTAGGCCACATAAACTGACGGAGCAGGGTCAGCGGATGCTGAAGCACATAGTACGAAGAGGTCGCCAACTTTCTGCAGAGTCAATCACTACAGTCACAACTTCATGTGGCCTTCAGATTAGCTCAAGAAGACTGCGCAGAGAGCTTCATGGAATGGGTTTCCATGATCAAGCAGCTGTATCCAAGCCATAAATCACCAAGAGCAATGCAAAGTGTCTTTGTGTAAAGCACGCCGCTACTGGACTCTAGAGCAGTGGAGGTGTGTTTTCTGGAGTGATGAATCACGCTTCTCCATTTGCCAAACTGATGGACAAGTCTGGGTTTGGCAGTTGCCAGAAGAACGGTACTTGTCTGACTGCATTGTGCCAAGTGTACAGTTTGGTGGAGGGGGGATTATGGTGTGGGGTTTATTTTCAGGAGGGGCTTGGCCCCTTAGTTCCAGTGAAAGTAACTCTGAATGTTTCAGCATACCAAAAGATTTTGGACAATTCCATTCTCCCAACTTTGTGGGAACAGTTTGGAGCTGGCCCCTTCCTCTTCCAGCATGACTGTGCACAAAGCAAGGCCCATAAAGACATGGATGGCAGTCAGGTGTGGATGAACTTGACTGGTCTGCAGAATTAGACCAAAGACTGAGAGCCAGGCCTTCTCGTCCAATATCAGTATGTGACCTCACAAATGAGCTTCTGGAAGAATGGTCAAAAATCCCCATAAACACACTTCTAAACCTTGTGGACAGCCTTCCCAGAAGAGTTGAAGCTGTTCTAGTTTCAGGGTGGACCAACGTCATATTGAACCCTATGGATTAGGAATGGGATGTCACTTAAGCTCATATGTAAGTCAAGAAAGTTGAGCGAATATAGTGGCAATATAGTGAATGGTGTATGAAGAATTGAGTCATTCTATGACTGTACACTTATACATGGCAGGTTCAAGTTCTTTGTTTTATACCACTTCTGAGGGTCAACTCCATTATTTTCTTGTTTGTAGAATGTGCTTAACATACCTGTTTCTTCACCTTCTATTGATTTAGTTTTATCCATGTATTAGAATTGGCTTGGCTTGGAACATGGATAATAGGGATAGAAAAACTAAATGTAAGGGGATGAGTGGAACCTAAATTACAGCAAATTTGACTTATACAATTTGGTTCTGGTGCTACACCTGGAGGCCATGTGACTACTTGCCTAGGAAAGATCATCAAATGTGGTGTGGATGGCCCCTCCAAGTACTTCTACACCCATCTCCCAGATCCAAGCATATGGCAAAATTCAACCTGCTGTTTTTGGTCACCTTCCTGGCATCAAAGATCCATGGAATACTTCTGCAACATTGTCTACATTTCATCACGGTTTAATAACTGGGTCCTATGGTATCATCTATGGTCTTTCTTTGTCAGCTCTACAGAATACTGCTTTAACTTAACTATGCCCCAGTTAAACCCATAACAAAATGGAGGAAACTGAGACCCACAGGTTTGTTAGTACTGCATCAAATTTAGTGGAGTGGGTTTGATTGCATAAACTGTTCTAGCTGCTGAATGATTTGCACAAGCTGTTTTTTAACATCTGGGTTCTACTAACTGAGAAGAGTTATGTATGTATTTATGTATTCAGGCTTATGCATTTTGTTGGACTTTTTTATTGTTATTATTGTTTATTTAATTTAAAGCAATAATCAACTCTGTCCCCTACCTTGTTAATAGAACTTGCAACATTTCTCTGAGGAAACTGGTTTGCTAGCGGCTGCCCCCAATCACTGAACTGTAGCAACTGTTTGTTCATTTTCAAGCAACTCTCCATCCCTGTGACCCACCTAACTATGGCATTAATGAAATGAAATGTGCCATATTTGTCAATTGTGAATTTACACCGCAATCGAAATTTGTCCTCCACATTTACCTATCTGTGCAATTAGAACACACACACAAACACACACTAGTGATTACTAGGGGGCTGTGGTGCACACATGCCCAGAGCGGTGGGCAGCCCTAGCCCTGCGCACGAGGAGCAATTGGGGTTAGGTGCTTTGCTCAAGGGCACCTCAGTCATGGCCTCAGGCCTGGGAATCGAACCCATGACCTTCCGGCCACAAGACCAGTTCCCTACCACAGGACCATGACTGCCCCCATTAATTAAATGTGTTATCTGGAGGATTTGATCCATGACTTGCACATGTGTACTTTATTTTAAAGAAGCTGCAACAGGATTTCATTATCCCTAGCTGGCTCTTCTAAACTTCTAAAAAGTACCCTGAGGCACTCTGCAGATTGGTCAAAGGGGTTTTCCCTTGCTTTATGTCCATTACCTTATCCCATGCTACTGGGACTATACATACCCCTAATATTTATAGAAGGGTCTGTTTCAGTCCTTGTATGATTCTTCCAGTAAGGAAGTCATACTTGTCACCTCCAGGAGCTCTCTGGAACATTAGATATTGACTCTGTTGGGACAGTTGTGAGTGTGATTTGCCAAATGCCCTTCAGTTCTAAACTAAAAGCACTAGCTTGTCACATCAGTGCACTATTATAAAGAAGCAAACCAACGATGTTTGAACGTGCTGCACGTTAATGAAAAGTTAGCTTTTGGCTAACATTAAAGCGTTCACTGTTGGGATTTAGCACTGTTTTAATGACTGCTACTCTAGATACACTAGCAGTTCTAGCCTTGTGTGAACAGGACTGTGCTCCCTGTGCTCCATTAATCCTGGAATAGCTGCATAGAGTCTGCTTTTGTTCTGTCTCTGTCTACTTGGGCTTATGGCCACATGGTCTTCTTGCACCAAATCTTCAAGTGAGGGTGTGGGCTCTGACCCCACAGTCTGGGACAGCCCAACTGCTCCAGCTAGTCATGGTATCACAGCTGGAGACCACTGAGTAGCACAATTAGTATAGCGCCATAGCCCTGCTCCAGGTGCAGGGTCTGGCGGAGCTGGTAACCTCCCTGCTGGTGGGCCAGATCTAATCTAATGTTAGCAAAGGCCATCATATCATCTTCATTGTCCTATCTATGATTTTTGAGTCTAATTTTTTGCAGTGTGTCTCTATTCATGGTTTGACCTAGATTTTGCGTTACAATTCTCCTTTGGATTCCTCTCTTGGTACCTTTGCCTGGTGTATATGACTATCTGATATTGGCTCAAGGCCAATTGCTGGGACAGCACTAATGCCACTTTGAGGATTTAAGAGCCTCTATGGAAGCCCTTTCCCAGCAACAAGCGGGACAACAGAAAGTTATGGCGGATTTAAGCAGGACCATGCAAGAAGTTGGCCTTTAACAACTGGCCATAGTTGATACCCTCCATAGGATGAGTAAGCCACAGACGTTCATAGCTAAGGAGGCTGCCTGTTCATAGAGTGCTGTGTCCAAGCATATCAATGGAAGTCTAATGGAAGGACAAAATGTGGTAGGAGAAGATGCACCAGCAAGAGATAACCATGGGCTTCCATGGATTATCAAAAATAATTAACATTCAAACGCATCCAGGAGATGGGCTACAACGGTCAAGTTCCTTATGTCAAGCCCCTTCTGAACCTGAGCCAGCGTAGGATGCATCTCAACTGAGAAGAAGGGCTGGACTGTTGGCCAGTGATCCAAGGTCCTCTTTTCCGATGAAAGTAAAGTGTGCCTTTCATTTGGGAACAAAGGTCCAAGGGTTTAAGAGGATGATGGGTGAACAACAGGACCTAAACTGCTTGAGGTCCAATGTGAAATATCTACAGTCAGTCATGATTTGGGGTGCAATGTCTGGTGCAGGTGTTGGTGAACTCTGCTTTCTTAAATCCAAGGTCACCGCAACAGTCTTCCAGAATGTTTTAGAGCACTTCAAAAGTAAATGCACCACAGCTGCATTGGTAAAATCAATTAGGTAACATGTTAGGTAACATGTTTGAGTTAGAATTTTAAATTTTAATGGTCCAATGAAGGTAATTTAAAAACCAGGACATTTCCTCACTTAAAAAACCCCGGGACAGGATGTGAAATACGGACATGTCCCGGGACATACGGACGTTTAGTCACCCTACTTTAAGAGAGCTGGACTGTTTGCCATACCGAGCCACGGCACGTTTAACGACTTCGGCTCTTTCTTTTGCATCGCTATCAGGTAGGCTAACTTAGTGGTTCCCAAACTTTTTCTGCCGTGCCCCCCTTTAGTAGATAAGAATATTTTTGTGCCCCCCCTACACCCCCCCCCCCCATATTGACACATGTGCACATGTTTTAAGCCTGGTTTATACTTGACACGTCGCGAGGGTCCGCGCGGCGAAAATGACGTAATCGCGGTGGCTCCGCACGTGAGCGAGGCCTCGCTCGCTGTCGATTCGTGAGGTAGTGCACCTCTCGAATTTTGTAACTTTGCACGCGCCGCTCCTCAGCCTAATGAACAAAGTCATGTTTGCAGGGTTCATACACCTTTATAAGGTGGAATTAAAGCACTTGTACGTCACTTTAAAGGTTTCAATATTTCCCAGCACATTAAACTTAATTGAGTTAAATATTTACTCGAAATGATTCGCTTTTTAATCACATTATTTAATGGTTATTTATTTTCAAAATGCCCAATCTTAACGTCTTCACGTTCTCTCATGTTTCGTCCTGGAATTACAAGAGGCTCGTATTTATTAACGTAATACAAGAGAACTGTTCAGTCAGACAGATATTTGTTGTGAAACGAAGTAGTTACAATTTCAAGCATTTCAAGTACTTTAGCCTAAATTCCAGCACTTTTCAAACCCGAAACACAAAGCAACATTAAAATTTGTCAGGTAAATGTTTCTTCCTCTGTTTTTGAGGGGTGTTTCTTTATACTACCACATATCGTTTTGGACAAAACTACAAAGAATGTGACGCGGCTAGTATAAATGCCTCCACCATTCGTAGATGTATATTTCTATCTATCTATCTCTCTCATATATATATATATATATATATATATATATATATATACACACACACACACACACACATACATAGTGTGTGTGTGTATATATTAATTTATTTTGATGCCTGGTGTAGCGTCAGGTAAAAATGTTCTTTCACCGGTTTTGCAGGGGTTTTTTTATTCTCCAATGCCACCTATCTGTATTGTACTGTATTAGGCTAAATTTAAACATGGGTCTGTGGCGGGTGTTAAGTGCAAAGTGTTGAGGAGCGATTTCGATTGGAGGATCGTGCTCTCAGACAGAGATTTTTATTATTTTTTGCTGATGCTGGTCCAGCATGGCACGTGCCAGTGATTATGCCTCGCGTGCCACAGGTTTGCCGACCCCTACTGTAGACATTTGCGAAGCTCCTTTGGCTCCACTGCAGCCGGCATTGTTCTTTTGAGTGGTGCTGACCAATGACTGGTGTCATGATATCATGCGTTGAGGAAAAACATTTCTTTGAACGGACGCATTTTAGAAATTAAAATGGAACATTAATAAAAATAAATACACAAAACCGATGCGTCGACTTAAAATATTGAAGTCAACGTATTTTCAGCGTCGTCGTCATTGACTGTGTCGACCAATCGCCGCAGCCCTAGTTTGAGTGCTCAAGTAATCAATTAAGCAAACCAATCAATTAAGACATTCTTGGGAAAAGTTTGAGCCAAGCTGATTTAAAGGGAAAAGAAACCAATCAAACCATTGTCATGCCAAGGTTTAAAGATCAACAATGCCAAGAGGAAAGGAGACATCTGAGGACATCAGGAAAAAGGTGGAGATGGACCATCAGTCTGGGGAAAGCTACAAGACTATCTTCAAAAGATTCCAGCTCCATCCATTCACAAATAATTTCCATCCATAAGACAAAACATTTACAAATGGAGGGCATTCAGCATCACCACAACTCTGTCTAGAAGTGGCTGGCCATCAAAACTTACACCAAGAAGCAGGAGAAAATTAACACTGCATATAAAGAAGAAACTCCTCCCAACAGTGGAGCATGGTCGTGGAAGGTGTGGGCCTGCTTTTCTGCCTCCATACCTGGACAATTCCAAATTATGCAGAAAACCATTTATCCCCAGGCCTATCGACAAATTCCTGACCAGAATCTCCTGCCATCAATCAGTAAGCTGAAGGGGGGCAGAAATAGATTATAGAAGTAATAGAAGTCTTTGAGAGAGAGAATGGTGCAGACACCAAGAACGCAACTCGAGAACAACATGGAGACCTTGCTATCAAACACACAGCATGAAGTCCAAACAATTCAGCAGTAAGTTGCCACAGCTATCCTCCTTAAGTAGGAAGGATGACAGCTGTGGCTCATCACTGCTGATTACGAGCTCTGGAACTGACTCGTGAGCTCCTCTTTGTGGCGATAGGAGGAACCGTTCTGGAGCCAGCCCTGACACTCCATGCAATATTTTTGTCTGTATGGTTTATACTAAACAACAATAAAACAGCAGTAATAAGGTAGGACCATGACTACATAAAACATACATGTTTTAAGGACTTTCCACAAATGTCCCTGCAAAGTCTCATGGATGTCAGAATGCACCACAAACATCCTATAATTATATCCTCTATAACATTTTGGTAGACCCTACAAAAAAAGAAAATGTATTTTTGTTAGCTGGGTATCAGCAAAAGCTCAGCAAAACTGTACAATAGACAAGTATGTGCTCTATCACTAAGAATTATTTCTATCCAATATCCCGGCAATGTGTCACAGGATCAGTAAAAAGAAAATTGATATCATCTTTGCCAAAACTCCTGTGATGCTGAAACAGACAGAGCCTACCAATCTGGCAGGTCTTTCTACATGAGAGAGTCTTCTCAGCAATACAGCTTGTGGGGCAGTCCAGGAAATTGGTTTATTAGACAGTGTCTCGTTTATAAAACAGTCTATAATGGAATATGATTTTAAAATAACATCCTGTCCACCTTCTACAGATATATCAAAGAGAGTGATGTAATTGTCTGCATGTGGAAGCTGCTCCACCTATAACCTCTAAGTTCTTCCCAGAGTGCAACTGAACTCACCATAAGCAACAGACTCCTGGCCTCACAGGACAGGTGCCACTCACAATGCCCAAGGGAGGCTCACAGAATTAAAATGGACTGCAGCCACCCAGCACACACTCTGGTGACTAGTTTGGTACCACAGCATCCAGCCCAGGACTGGCAGACTAAAGAAAAATTGAGTATCCCATCAGGCTACTGAACCAGCCGTATGTCTTTCCCTGTAAAATGATTGGTATAGATTGAGCCTTGTGCCTGGCTCTCACACTTACATACTGTATCTCATCAATATAAATATGTTCAGAATAATATGCTAAATACTTTAAATATTTATGTTCTTCGGGACCTTTTGATTGGACTGTTTTTAAATAGGTTTAATGTGTATATCGCCAACAAAAACATTGGCCTCCTATAGCGCCGAGGAAGGGTGAAGGAGTGAGGGAGAGTAAAGAAAATAACGATGAAGAAAGAGAGAGAGACAGAAACAGAGAGAGGGTGTGAGAGAGAGAGAGAGTGTGTGTGTGTGTGTGTGTGTGTGTGTGTGTGTGTGTGTGTGTGTGTGTGTGTGTGTGAGAGAGAGAGAGAGAGAGAGAGAGAGAGAGAGAGTGTGTGTGTGTGTGTGTGAGAGAGAGAGAGACAGAGAGCGAGAGTGAAAGAGAGAGAGAGAGAGAGAGAGAGAGAGAGAGAGAGATGAATGCGGTTTGGGGTTTTGAAAATGTGTACCAGGCACAGTTTGAGAGGGCCAGTTGAGTGAGGCAGACGCGAGGGAAGGTTTGCTCCTCTACTCACATAAAAGCGCCCTTTCATTTTTCTCGTATGAAAGCTTGTATGAAACTCCACTGCCCAGGAGGAAATAGCCAAAAGGCGAAAAGTGATGCGAGGAAGTTATAAACAACCAGAAGATTAAATTGCAGCCCAAAGAATAGCTGCGCTTATTAATATATATGTTTCTAAATTTCTTTTTTATTTGTCAAAACAGTTCTAACCATAACTCGTTACCATGTACACATTTTGATGGGAAAACTGAACACACTGACATCTTTCAAATGGACTGAATATTAGTGGAAATAACATAGGAATGCCTGGCTGTTGTTTATTTCAACGTTTTATTGGGAGCTAAATGAAGGTCTCAGCAGGTGCTGGGAGTCTGTGTCTTTGAATTACAGTGCTGCGCGGACCAGAATTTTGGATCATTACTGTTTTCTTGTCACTTTGGCTTTTATATGGAGACAAAAAAGGTAAGGAAACCATGTTTATTATATTCCCAAACAATAATAAACTATATTTGGTACTGTCAACAAAAACATTTCCCCAAGAATGGTCGTTGTCTAAGTCAAATGCGTAAAATCTGATAAGTGTTAAGAGTGCAAACCACTTTACAGTAATGTTTTTCATGTGCAGGCAATGTGAGAGCGTGAAATGTCTAGCAGTTATGACGGCTATCGGACTTAAGCTGGACGCGCGAGTAATGCCACTGGAATGGAACCTTAACGGATCCTCGAGGAATAAGCGCGCATAAAGAGCGCGTGAAAGTGGATTGACAAGTCTACGTACTGCTCGTAAACAAAGTGTGGAAACGTTGTATGGCAAGAGGCAGAAGAAAGAAAAAGATAAAAAGATACGAAGAACAAGAAAAAGACTGACATAACTTACAAATGGAGATTTGCAACTACATGCTGTTACTACAAATCACTGTTCTTTTAAAAGGTAGGTTTTTTGCACAAACATTTGACATTTGATGCTTGATGTCACAACATGCCTGCAACATATCTTCAGATCTACATTTTCTAAAATTAGAATATGAAAACACGCACGTCTGGGTGGCATAAAAATGACACCTCACGACAAACTAGGTAATTAAACTGCATGCCATGATTCCCTTCACTGAAACGCAGGCTGTTCGGTGTTTTTCCTCTGTGCTTATATTTCTGAAGTCGCCACCTACCTTTTGTCTTGTAGGTGGCGTCTCCAGAAAAAAGAGCGCATGCTGTTGTCATTTTATTACGTTTCTTCATTAGGGTCTATTTTTTTCTGGATTATCAAACACAACATGGAGAGTGTTACTTGATTTTATAAATAAATAAGAGCGAACTTATATGTATAGATCTGCCTATACCGTTTCATCCAGCCTAAAATAGCGTACCACAAACGCACCTATCTGTGCGTCTTAGCGCGCGGTGTAAATCGGCATTTCCGCTGCAATCGCTTTGTTTTTCAACAGCGTTAACATCAATTCGTCGCGTCTGTCTGTTTCCCGTTCGGATTATTGACCTTAAACATACCGTGACATCGTATATCAGGGTCTAGAATGCAGTGAAAGACGCTTTTGTAGAAAATCAAAAGTGAGACAAGATTTTAGATTAGGTTTTACTGCGGAGTTTAATGACATGTCTAAGGCTACTTCATACAAAAACAAATGGAGGCAAAACCTCTAGAAGTTTGAGTTAATGGCCCATGCTGGCCAGATATGCTTTGCTTTTTAACGCTACTAGTAAGCGTGCGCGTGTGTGCTCGTGCATGCTGTCCTGTGTGATTTACAGGATAACCTACTGTCAATAAAACATTTTGAAGTTTAGAATATTTATGTTATTTGGAAATATAGTTTCTGTTTAAATCCTTAAAACTAAATAAAATGTATTTGATAAAATATCAGAGTAAAAGTTAATTGTGCAACTGATCAGTTAAGATCTTAATTGTATTTTGCTTTATAACGTTATTGTGATATGGATGTATTTCAGTTTTTCTCAGCCCTAGTCGGTGTGTATATACCATGTGTGTGTGTGTGTGTGTGTGTGTGTGTGTGTGTGTGTGTGTGTGCGTGCGTGCGTGCGTGTGTGTGCGTGTGTTGAAGGGGGTGTGTATATATATGTGCATTTTTTTGCTGATGGATTCCACAGATCTCTGTGATGAACAAGTTTGCTCTGCTGTATTCTGCTACAGTTTCGATGGAGAACACAGGTGTGGGTTTGGGGAATTCTCCTCCTTTCTTACCCACCCTCAGTTCTTCCGACATATTCCTCAGGAGGTTTGGGAAGTTGGGAATAAAACATGACAGGTTGGAAAGAAAATATTCCCAAAAAACATGAGAAAGAAAATGAGAGGCAGGACAGTAAAAGGTGGTATGAGAAGAAAAGTCTTTAAAGTGAATTTAAAAAGAAAGACATTTTGAGAGGCCAAAAGCGAGAAAGTGAGACAGAGAAGATTTGTAAGTTCTGAGTTATTCTAACAGATAGAAAGAGAACAGACACCATTCACTTGTAAAGCTGTGCTCTTATAAACCTCTAAGGTAGCTCTCATAATTGACATTTCCACATCGGCTGATACCAGTACTGGTGCAAAACACTGACTTTTTATTATTCAAATTAAATTAATTAATTAAATTAAGATCTAACTAAAACGGATCTCTATACATATTTTGGATAACTTTAGAAGAGAGGGCAAAATCGATTTAGTTTTCTCTCGTTTACTAATAATGAATATGCTACTGGAAAAAGACTATGTGGCTTGCTTATAAAACTCATTGTATCAACAATGTATGTTTTCGTCTGGGGCGTGGCAGGGCCCAGGACTGGTTCAGTGCAGGGTCAGGGGGTCAGGACTGACCAATGGTCAATGGTAATCTAGGCCAGAGTCTACAGGAGCACGTATCTCTATTCCTGACGTTCACATCTAACCTGCTTTCATGATCCTCCAGAACCATGCTGTGTAAATGTTTACAGTTGTTATGACAATGCCATGGAGGCAGAGACTAAAAAAAGCACATACATGCACACACAAATACACACACACACACACACACACACACTTTCTCTCTCTAAGCCATCTCAAAAGAATCTTAGTAAAGAGACAAGTGTGAGAGAAAAAAAAGAGCAGGATAATTAGAGGGTGAGCGGGGATGGAAATGACTGTCTGGCCAGGACTCAACAGGGCTAAGGGAGGGATGGGAGGATGCCATGATGCTGAGAGAGAGACAGGGAGAGAGACAGACAGGCAGACGGGGGAAAGACAGGCACACACACAGACTGGCACAGAGCTACAGAGAAAAGGAAAGGAAATGTTAATGGCCAAATGTTAATCTAGAGAAAGACAATGGAACTAGGTGCATGACCCCAGCGAACAAACTGGAACGTATAAGCAGTTGAAATGCTGGATGTGTTTGATTTCTCCTCTCCAACCCATGTGGAATGTGCCATGACCTGGGGTATATACAGATGGAAAGAGATCAGGAGACTGTTCAGAGAGAGAGAGAGAGAGAGAGAGAGAGAGAGAGAGAGAGAGAGAGAGAGAGAGAGAGAGAGAGAGAGAGAGAGAGAGAGAGAAGAGAGAGAGAGATGAGAGAGAGGGAGAGAAAGAGGTAGAGAGAGAGAGAGAAAGACAGGCTATGTGCAGCACCATGTTTGAGGTCAGCTGGGTTTGGTGCTCTGCCTGCTTGTGTTCTGGGTCTCCTCCTTTCTGAATCTATTTCTGGGTAAACAAGCATAATGAAACCCAGTCAAAGCAGAACTTTGACCAGAGGGAGCAACATGTCTGTATGTGGGTGGGTTTAAAACACACCTTGCACACAATGCTGTGGGATACTGAATTCCCATTGGTTTTGATATATGATAGACTTTTGTTGCCTTATTTTTTGCTAAAAGTATGATTAACCTTTCATCAAGAAAATATTCCTGTTTTGGTTGAATTTGTTTTGATCTCTGTTGCCTAGTAGTATAAAATCCCTGATTCTAGGTTGGATTTTTCTTCTAGGTTTGCTTAGTTTTTAACACACACACACACACACACACACACACACACACACACACACACACACACACACACACACACACACACCACACACACACACACACACGCGCGCGCACACACACACACACACACACACACTCTCTCTTTCTCTCTCTCTCTACCTCTCTCTCTCTCTCTCTCTCATGTTGTAAAGGCACGTCTGTGTATCATACAGGGAGCTACTATGCTCAGTATTTATGCTGGTCACACCCTTCCCTCCCCTCTATATCCTCTCTACATCTGTCATTTTCCTAAACTGTACTGAGCATCCAATGTCACCTAAACCTCATTACTTCACTCTTGTGCCTGCTGTTCCTATACTGACCATTTAAAGAGCTCCTTCTGATTACCACCTGTCTTAAAACCCCATATCCAGTGATGTCACAGACTACTGCTTTTTGTGTCTTCTGGTTTGTGCTGGCGAATCTCTCATGCTGCCTGTCTCCCTGCTCCTGTCTCCCTCCCAGGGCTGTGCGACTGCTTTAACATCGACGTGAAGCAGCCTCGCATCTTCACGGGGCCTGAGGACGCTCTGTTCGGCTTCTCCGTGCTGCAGCACGAGGTGGACGGAGAGAAGCTGTGAGTTCCCCCATGCTGCTGCTCCTCAATTGGTGCCAAACGGTTGTGGCTTTTGTAATCATGGTGGAAGTTTGAGGTAGTGCAAAAGTAATTGGAGAAATCACCAGAACGGTGAATGTCTGGATAATCATAAAAGGAATCCCCATGAGAGGGCGGCGGACATGCAGTTTCAGAGGCTTGTCTGCTGTGCCTCTTATTTGTTCTAAGTGGTCAGCTAGCATATGCTTAAAAATGAAAAAAGCATAAGGGAGCTAAATGGTTCATCTGCTATTTCTCAAAGTTTACTTAAATGTTTGTAGTTTTAGTCAAATTAGTGTTAACATTAAGTTTACTTCTTGGGGTCCACTATTTTCCCACTGGTACTGATAGTACCAAATTACAAACTCGGTTTACCTTTTTTTGTTTGTAATAAAGGATGTTGGTTGGCGCTCCATGGGATGGCTCACCCAATAACAGGAAGGGAGATATCTACAAATGCATTGTGGGAGTTGAGACGAACTCCAATTGTTCTAAAGTGAATCTAGGTGAGAATGTTACTGTGAATAAGAAAAATCTGGAGAGCAATTAACCCTGCAAATAAATCCTGCAGCACGTAGCGGCGAGTGTATAACCTAAAACAGAGTAACCTTGTTTTCACTCTCTTTACACAGCTGAAAGTGCATTCCAGAATGTGTCTCGGAATCTGAGAAACTCTCACTTGGGAATGACGCTTACGCCAGATGATCCTAATGGGTTTCTGGTAAGCTCATATCGGAGATGACAAATGCTGTGTAGTCTAAGTTGCCATGTGGTAATGTAACTACAGCTTCTCTCTGTGATGAGAAAGTATGGGGCAGTACGGGGCAAGTGGGGGGGTGGATATCTTGGAAATCTTGGAAAACAAGTCTCGGATGATGATTTCTTTATACAGTCACTTGATCATTTCCTCTGTATATGCGAAGCTCCTCTCAATGTGTACAATGTGGTTTCGTTTGTGAGTCTGTCCATGTGTGTTAATGAGAGAAGGTGGGTTTAACTGATTGATTTAGGTAAGAAATGGGCTAAAAATCTACATATATATGGATGGACACAGGGGCGACTGAAGGGTGAGTTACTGTCGTATGAGGGGTAACAGCTACAAAAACAGTTAATGAGCCTTTGTTGAAAGAAAACCTGTGCAGACAGATTGACTGTCATGAGCTCAGTCTGCTGCACCTATTAGTGCGGTGCATGGTTTAGTTCAGAGGCCCCTGAAGTGTGACTGCCTCTTGGGGCTATTGAAGTTTGGCTGTTAGCTAGTTAGGGAATAGTTAGAGGCAAATAGGAGGCACGCTGAGGGCACCAATTGAGACATATTGTATCATTTAACTTACCCGTGATAAAATCACTTTCCTTTCACTTAGTAGTCACTGCTTATGTGACAGGTAAACGTAGCTAGCTAGGTATTTAGACAGAAACTCGGCTTAATAATCCTGATAAAAAATCCCATTTAACACAAATTTCTGTCAAAAATAGCTAGCAAGCTAGCAAGCTAGCTACATTTTAAGACTTTTACTACTCTCCCGTTCCACGTAATGAGATACTGTATAATACATCTCTTGTTTCTGGCTAAAAGTCCCTGCTTAAAATAATTAATCCAGAAACATTGCCATTTCAATGAATTTGCTTTGTCTATTTGCAGCGCATTTTTCTTTTGCAGCACCATGGAAACCTTAACTAACCCCAAACAGAAATTTACACAATTTACACACCTAATTACAAACACTCCACAAACACACACACACAAACACACCCCAACACACCCCAACACACACACACACACACACACACACACACACACACACACACACACACCACACACACACACACACACACACACACACACACACACACACACACACACACAGTTGAACATAGGGTCATGTGCTGGGCAGAACACAGTGATCCAGCTCAGTCCAGTTGTGGATTTGTTCTACCATTTGGTTTGGTAGAATTGCTAGGTGGCTTCTGCCAATATTCAGGCACTCCTGTGTGCGTGTGTGTATGCGTGTGTGTGTGTGTGTGTGTGTGTGTGTGTGTGTGTGTGTGCGTGTGTGTTTATTAAAACCAAAAAATACTTGTATGGTGCATGAGTGCTTCACTTAGAGGGTGAAGAGGAATGTTTGACTAAGACATGTATGTTGAGTGTGTGTGTGTGTGTGTGTGTGTGTGTGTGTGTGTGTGTGTGTGTGTGTGTGTGTGTGTGTGTGTGTGTTTGTGGGAGAGAGAGAGAGAGAATGCCAAAACACAGCACCCCCTCAGGGACTGAAGTCAGACAAAGTTCATTAGCTTTTGTCTTATTAGCACACTGTGTGTCTTACATTGCAGGTCTGTTAGATTTTAGACAATATCAAGCATCACCACAGTACATATAGTATATGTCAGCTGGAGTATGTGAGCATGTGCATTTTGAATCTCTCTTCCTGTGGTCTGCGCTATAACCGGATCGGAATGTGACTCCAGCACTTTGTAATGACAGGTCTTGCAAAAGCCATAGCACCTCTCTCTCTTTCTATGGGTCTTGCCCTTCATCTGGCTGTCTCCCTCTCTCCTCTCATCTTTCTTTCTCTTCATCTTCTTTTATCTCTACATTCACAATGACTGGATGTGAGAAGACATGTAAGTCTCCACCACCAGACCCTCCACCACCCACTATCACCCACCACCACCCACCACCAGGCCCTCCACCACCCACTATCACCCACCACCACCCACCACCAGGCCCTCCACCACCCACTATCACCCCCCATCCACCACCAGACCCTCCACCACCCACTATCACCCCCCATCCACCACCAGACCCTCCACCACCCACTATCACCCACCATCCACCACCAGACCCTCCACCACCCACTATAACCCACCACCAGACCCTCCACCACCCACTATCACCCACCACCACCCACCACCATACACTTCACTTCCCCACCAGACACCCCACTGCCCCCCTCCAGACACCCCACCACCCCACCGTCCTCCTCCATACCCTTCACCACCCCCACGAGACACTCCACCATCCCCCCACCAGACACCCCACTGCCCAACACCGGACACTCCACCACCCCCCATCATTACTTTTCTTTCTTTCATCTCATGGTATGTTTTCCCTCAGACTCAATTTTTCTCTGTTCTCTCTCCCCCTGCTCCGTTCCTTACTTTGGTTTCACAGGCAAATAAATGTTCTGCTTTGAAGACATAAATACTTTTATGTGATTTTTTTTTATTTTGTCTCTCCCCCTCTATTCCAAACGATTAAATTTAAATTACTTCACTGGTGTGCAGCACACAACTCCGCTAGAGTTTTTAAGACAAAGTCCACCATTTGCCAGCAGCTCTCTCCCCTCCACCCCTCTCTCTCCCCTCCAGCCCTCTCTCTCCCCTCCATCCCTCTCTCTCCCCTCCATCCCTCTCTCTCCCCTCCAGCCCTCTCTCTCCCCTCCATCCCTCTCTCTCCCCTCCATCCCTCTCTCTCCCCTCCAGCCCTCTCTCTCCCCTCCATCCCTCTCTCTCCTCTCCTGTGTGTCCATCTCTCCCCTTTTCCGCTTCCTTCCAGTGTTTAGTTTTCCTTTTCCGCTGGGTCCTTCTCTGTCGTCCAGCTTGTCCTCTCCGCTGTCCATCTCTCATCTTTTATGGGTCAGACCAGTGGCCCTGCCTGCAAGACACTGAAGAAACAAACCACATCATCTGTCCAAATAAACCTTCCCGTGTCTGTTAAGTCAGGCTGTTTACTAGTGTTGTTAATCGACTTCAAAACACTACTGTGGTAATATGTAAATTCTTTTGTGATGTAGTACTGGTTTGGCAGGCACTTTGACATTACATCACAGTGTACAGGATCCCAATATATGTGTGTACACAATTAACAGTGTACAGTATACAGCGTCACAATGTACAGCATCCTAGACTGCAACATTACAGTGTACAGTATCACAGTATATGTGTGTGTGTGTATTGTGTGTATTGTGTGTACACAATATACAGTGTACATTTTACAATGTTACAATGTACAGCATCACAATACACAGTCAAAGCATTCAGAGTCACAGTGTACAGCATCACATGATGGACATGCTGTACAGAGCCATGATGTAGAGAGCTACAGTGTACAGAGTCATGGTGTAGAGAGCTACAGTGTACAGAGCCAGGTAGTACAGGGTCATGATGTATAGTCAAGGTGCACAGTGTCATGGTAACAGCGTCATGGTGACCTGAGTTGCGGTGTACAGCGTCAAGGGGGTTGTTGCCCTTCAGCTCTTGTTTGTCCACAGGCGTGTGCCCCGCTGTGGTCGCAGGAGTGCGGCACATCCGTCTTTAGCACAGGGATCTGCGCCCGTGTTGCCAACGACCTGGAGCCCAAGGAGACCATCGCCCCCACAGCACAGAGTGAGACCAGACCGCCCAACAAACTCACTCTAATGCTACGCCTCCAGGAACGCGCAAAACTGCTCACAGCACCATGTTACTGTGTTTCAGGGTGCACTACCTACATGGACATAGTGATTGTTCTGGATGGTTCTAACAGTATCTACCCCTGGTATGAGGTGCAGAACTTCCTCAGTAACATCCTTAGCAAGTTCCACATCAGTCCAGAGCAGATGCAGGTGAGTGTGGATCTGCGAGGATCTGTCTTTGCTATGCAGTGGTCAGACTCAGGTGTGGACACTGTACAGCTCTGCGTGTTCTAACATACACGATTCGGCTCGTGCTAATTAGCCAGTGCTGAAACAGGTCTGTTAGAGCGATCTGTGTTAAAGCTCTAAACTGCAGTTCTGTGAGCCATTCAGGGTTTGACTTCTTTCTACTTTGACTTGTGAAATTTTGATTGAGGAGTGAAACTGCCCTTACAGTGCACCCCTAAGACACCAGGGGCTCTCACACAGAGCTCATTGAGATTCATATAGCTGTGTGATGTGTGTGTGTGTGTGTGTGTGTGTGTGTGTGTGTGTGTGTGTGTGTGTGTGTGTGTGTGTGTGTGTGTGTGTGTGTGTGAGTGAGTGTGTGTGAGTGTGTGTGAGTGAGTGTGTGAGTGAGTGAGTGAGTGAGTGAGTGAGTGAGTGTGTGTGTGAGTGTGTGTGTGATACAGTCACAGGCTTGTCCTCTGTGTGAAACAGAGCCCTAACAGGGTCAGGGTGATAAATGCTCAAATTAATATGAATGGAGTTCCAGTCACACAGGAGTGTAGGGGACCAAGAGTTTGAGTTAAGAACGTATGCATGTGCGTGTGCATGCATTTGTGTGTATGTGTGCATGTGTGTGTGCACGCATGTGTGTGTATGTGTGTGCATGTGTGTGTTCATGTGTCTGTGTGTATGTGTGCGCAAGTGTTACTGAGAGAAAAATAATGTTCTTATGTGTAACTGTTAGGGTGATGTGGCTTGTGAATGTGGGCAGTGCAGATGCTGTGTGCTCCTGTCAGGGGCAGCGTGCAGTCTCAGGGCTGAGAGGACATTCTTATGCTTTGGGGAGTATGTCATGCTCTGACACAGCTGCCCTTTGCTGGAATGTCTGGTTTGGTATGCTGGCACAGCCGGTCACGTCTGCCTCGGCTCAGACGGTTCTGTGCGGCCCCCACCTCACGACTGGCACTCATCCTCAACAACATTACTAAAGTTCAATTCAGCTCTGAAATACCTGGGCGTGTGTGTGTGTGTGTGTGTGTGTGTGTGTGTGTGTGTGTGTGTGTGTGTGTGTAGGTGGGTATCCTGCAGTATGGGGAGATCTCAGTTCATGAGTGGTCCCTTAAGGACTATCAGACGACGCAGGATGTGGTGGAAGCAGCTAAGAACATCAGTCGTCAGGAGGGGCGGGAGACTCGCACCGCATATGCCATCCACATGGGCTGGTAGGACTGTCAATCATTACCTCAACTCTACATCCAGGACCTACCCCTTCTCCTTTTTATGTCTTATCTCCTTTTCTTTGTTTTTTATAACTTATCATATGTCAGCTGTCAGCATCCAGTGTGTGTGTGTGTGTGTGTGTGTGTGTGTGTGTGTGTGTGTGTGTGTGTGTGTGTGTGTGTGTGTGTGTGAGTGTGTGTGTGTGTGTGTGTGTGTGTGTGTGTGTGTGTGTGTGTGTGTGTGTGTGTGTGTGTGTGTGTGTGTGTGTGTGTGGATTTACTCAAGTTAACCGCTCAATGGTGCCTTTGTTGTCAAGCCAATACCTCTGAAGACACAAACGCTGTAACAGTATCACCGCCCTGGAGTCCCATGGAAGCATCCACACGACTTCATTTACATGCAGGCATTTACGTAGCCCCCCCCCCCCCCCCCCCCCCCCCCCTCCCCGTCTCCTTCCTCTCCTCTGCATGTCTCCCCATCCGCTCTGTACAGGACCCTCTCTGGCTTGCTTTGAAACACTCCTGCTAAACATACACACACTAGTGACTCCAGCTCTCCAGGACAAACCCCTGGCCCGAGAATTCAGTGAATGAGACCTCTGCTGATTTTAAACAGGCAGTTGGTGTTCTGACCCATTCCCTATCCACCATGTCCAAGCTGCTCTGAAGCCAGGTCTGTTTACTCAATGTGAGCCGGACTCATTATCTTGGCCTATATAAGACTTCATGGTACATGCATAAGGTCCTGGCAAATCTTTTGTTCTTTTTTTTTAATGTTCTGCGTGCCGGCATCAAAGATTCTTTTCATTCTTACTGCATCCTGCAGCCTTCAGAAGCGTTATCCGAGGCTAGTGTCACATCCTCTGGAGTTGGAGAAGCGCTGCCTCTCTCCATGAGCCCGGAGCTGGGGTGACACTGGTAGCTGTGAATGTCTTCCTGTGTATGATTATCAGGTAGCATAAAAGCCTGCTATCCTCACCATGCAGTCTACAACATACTTGTTTTTTTTTTTTTCGGACCAGTCCATTGTAGGCATGGAGGAGTGTGCATTCTCTTGTGAGCACTTGCCCAGAGCTTAGACTCTCCCTCCAGATGAAGGGACCGCAGTAGTGAGGTGAGGTGGGCGGGGCCACAATAACATTAAGGTTTGCTGATGTAGACAGAGGGTGGGAGAGAGAGCTGGATCAGCACAGCTGCAGGTGGGGACTCTGTACCGCAGACATAGCTTTTACCTTCACAGCTGTGCAAACATACATACGCATTAAACATACATGTGAGGATAACGGCACATTCCCACCATTTTGGGGTCCATTTCTAGAACATTCACACAAAAACTTGTACAAAAACACAGATTCAATAAAACTCGAATGCACTAATTAATATAAATATCTTATAGAAAAGACATCCAGCTGTGGTGACCGCATTACTCTAGATAAAGTACTCTATAAAACAAGAGTGGGATTTAAATAACACATAGCAATGAATACTGGCCTCCTTTTTCCCACACACTCTCCCACTTTTCTTTCTCCATCTTGCTGAAAAACCTCCATAAACTGATGTAACACAGACTTGTAATCTTATTTTTATTCCTGTAAAAATTGGATTGATGGGTATTTTCTAATTTCAAGGCAAGTGTAAAGCCACCATGTCTTCCTGTCTTTCCATACCTGTCTCTCTCTCCCTGTATCTCTCTCCCACCCGCCCTCACACCCTCCCTTTTATCTCATTAAGAAGCAACGCCACTTTCCTCCTCCAGTGCTTCACGGTTTTTATAAGTGGCGACAGGGATGTTTATAACCGAGTAAACTGCCTCTGTTTGTCACAGCCCACATCAGACGCCCCTCCAGCTCCGTCTGACTCTCATGCGGTGACTGTGATACTGTCACGCTGTCTGTCACGCATGCATGCTCCTGTTTAGCACTTCATCACCCTTCATCAGCTGCTTTTAAAACTTTCCATCTTCCTCATCCTCTTCTCTTCATTCATTTTGCTGTTTTTCATCCTCACTCCTCTCCCCTTCGCTCTATTATATTCTATTCTATTCCATTCTATTCTATTCTATTCTATTCTGATGTGATCTGCTCATCTATCCTCCCCCTGATCTACCTCTCCATCTCTCCTCAGCTGGACTGCCCTTTCTCTGGATGTAATTAGGCAGGAGGCCACTGGGTGGGTTTAAAGTCTCTTGCGGGGAGCCACTAGGTTATATATAGTCTGGATCTGCAAAGCCGCCTGAAAATCACCGAGTTGACTAACGCTGAGGTCGCATCACAAATTTCCACTTAAAGGAACTGGTCAAGCTTACACAAACAGGATGAATTGTGTGTGAATGTGTGTATTTATGTGTGTGTGTGTTGTGTGTGTGTGTGTGTGTGTGTGTGTGTGTGTGTGTGTGTGTGTGTGTGTGTGTGTGTGTGTGTGTGTGTGTGTGTTGTCTGAGTGGAGGCACAAAAATGTGAGGTTTTTTTGGAGGTAAAAAATGGCAGAGTAAAGCAGAAAAAGAGAGATATACAGATGTGTGTCACACACTGGAAAGCCCAGAGTCTGGGCTCTGCAGATGCAATATCAGCTTTACCTGCCTTGTTTTGGTTTCTACTCTAGTGTTGATTTCTTCCACTACAGTGTTGATTTAGTCCACTGTAATGTTGATTTCTTCCACTACAGTGTTGATTTAATCCACTGTAATGTTAATTTCTTCCACGAGTTTTGATTTCGTCCACTGTGGTGTTAATTTCTTCCACAACACTGTAGATTTCTTCCACTACAGTGTTGATTTTGTCCACTGTAGTGTTAATTTCTTCCACTACAGTGTTGATTTCATCCACTGTAGTGCTGATTTCCTGATTGTTGACCCTGAGTTTGCTCCCCCAGCACAGAGGCGTTCAGTGTGGAGAGAGGAGCCAGGGAGGGAGCCACTAAAGTGATGATCGTGGTGACAGACGGAGAGTCGCACGACGGCGAGGAACTTCCTGAAGCCCTGGCCGAGTGCGAGAAGCGCAACATCACCAGATACGCCATCGCCGTGAGTACACCACACTCAACACGCTACTCCACACACTACTCAACATGCACACTTGGCTTATAACAAAGTGAAGACTTCAAATTCATCCCAAAACTCTCCTGCACTGCCAAATACAGCCAGCACACACCTTGGTATTTAGGACTGAAACAACACAGTCCCAGCTCTCCTAAGCCAAAGCTGTATAATAGTGCATAAAATATGGAATTGTCCCATTCTGTGCTATCTCCACCTAACTGACCAAAATTGGCACTGTAGGTCTATTTAAAGAACTTCAACTGCACCCCACCCTCCACTTCTCTCTGTTGCTGTCTCGCCGTGGAAAAGGAACGTGGCCCGTTCTTTACACAATCATAACCGCTAGATTGCTCTTCTCAAACAGAGGAAAACAGTGTTCAGAAATAGCCCGTATGTGCGCCTGAAGTCCGCTGCAGCTCTGGCCCAGCGGGGGGGGGAGTGGTTGTGGCACCCTGCCCAGTCTCCACATCAAACCACAACATCACAAAGAGCCAGATTTCTCAAAGGCGCGTAAACATGGCAGATGGAGGTCAGTGGAGTGGGGAGGTGACCAGTGGAGGAGCTTCATCTGAACCCGAGAGGGTCATCGAGGAGCAAGTCAGGGAGGAGGTGTTGAGCAGTGTCCAAAGGATGAGGGTGTAGGACACAGTGGAAGCACATAGGGATGAGTTCATTCTGCATGTTCAAGTGAGTGACCTTGAACCCTGGTCTTCCAGCTGGCAAACATGTGCTCTGCCCACCAGAACACTCCTGAGTTCATTTTGCTAGCCTTTGCTCCTGGATACCTTCTTAGCTGCTTATAACTCAGATATTCTCTCCAACACCTTCCAATACCCCTGCTGCTGCTGCCATGCTCAACTTACATGTGATTTGGTCCTTAAGACCTGAACTAAACACAGAGTGCTCCTGTCATCCCAAGAGCCAAAGTGGAGGTATTCGGTCATTATTCAGGAGCCTGAAGATTGAGTAACTCCCAAACAAACAAGTATAACTAGACACAGAATACAGCAAAGCCAACATGGTTACATCCACAGGGCAGGGCCTCAAATAAAGATCAAAAACAAATGCCGTAAAGGGAGGGGGAAAAGACGTGTGTGTTTGTTTTCATTGTGGATTAGCTCTCGCCCTTCACAACTGCATCTTTGTTTTCAATTACGCTCTTCACAGATCTGCAGAGGCCTCCGTGAGCCTCTGCCAAAATGAGGTGTTTTCCTTGTGGCCACAAACACGGGGAAAACAGAGTGCAAACGTGCCGAGTTACGGGGGTGACATGTCACCTCTGGGGAGCGGCGGATCTGAACCGTGACAGGTTGTTCTCAAGCAGTGCCAGCCAAAGTATGGCCTTTGGGTTCCAGGGGTTTTTTCATGTTCGTCTCCACCCACATTCTCTGTCTCTCTGCATTTCTCTCTGTCTCTCTCTCCCATACCACCAGAGGACAAAAATCCTCCCAAAAAGCAAAACACTCGCGGGAGAGCGGAGAAACAACCTCGCAACAATAACTGCGCTAGCCATGCGGTGGTGGAGCAGCGCTGTTTTAGACATTAGTGATCTGAGAGGGGAGTTTATGGCTAATACAGATATATAGTGTTGTGTTATACATTTTTTTACAGTAAAGCAGAAGCAAAAGACCGAGGAAGAGAAGGGGAAGGAAGAATATTAAGAGAAAGGGAAGGAAGAATATTTTGGTCTGTTAAACAGAAACAAAGGTGTGTTAGAGGAGTCTTAATTTAGTTATTTCACCACCCTCCATGAGCATAGAAACCAACTGACAGCAAACATGGACATTCCCTGGGGTTTGACAAATCTGCTTGTTACATGTTTATGTTACATTTCTTGACTACTGCTGGACTCAATTCAAGGATATAAGTCATATCACTTCATATGGGTGAACAAGACACACATATTGTACACATTCCCCTGTTCTTCTCCCCTCTTTCCTTGTGCTTCTATATGTCTATATGTCTTTCTTGTTTGTGAAGCCCTCGGTCTAACCCAGACTGCTGGGGTCGTTTAGTGGAGATCTGAGACACATGTTAATGTTGGGCGGCTGGACACTGAAACCTCTATGGGGTTGTTTATGTTACATTTACATTATCCACAGCGATGTACTTACTTATCAGTTTTATTCAGGTCAGTTGAGGTTTGTCAAAAGGTTCTAAGGAAGGACTTTTTTGATGGAGGGTGGGGGGGGGGGGGGGGGGGGGTGTACTGTAAACCGAATAAAATATTTCATGTGGCTTTTGCTTGGGCAATTTCCAAGGTGATATAAAGGAGTTCTCGTTAGTGGTGAGCTGCCATGATCTGATCTGTGTCTATGGGAAAGGGATGTGCTTTTTCTCTCTCTCTGAGTCACGTGGAGCTGTTCTGGCCCTCTCCGTGCTCTTCCCACTACCTGGTCCCGCGTCAGGAATGTACACGACTCATCATGGCATCTGGTTTGGTCCTTCTGTAGAACAGTGGAGGTGTTGGCTTCCTGTGTGAGAACATATCTGCTATCATTCTCTCAAACGCAGCTGAACTCTGATGGTTTGCTGGAAAAAATATAGCTTCCTGAGTTAGTTTTCTTCTTCAGAATCCCAAAGGTTGATGGGGTTCTGTGTGTCCAGCTCAGCATCTGTGTATACCTCTCCATCATGCTCTTTCTCTTTTTGCTCCTTTTTCTTTATTCCTGTCTGTCTATCTGTCTATCACTCCTATTACTGTCACTCAGGTTTTGGGTCACTACATTCGCAGACAGCAGGACCCGGAGACCTTCATTAATGAAATCAAGTACATTGCCAGTGACCCAGACGAGAAATACTTCTTCAATGTAACAGACGAAGCAGCGCTGAATGACATCGTAGATGCCTTGGGAGATCGAATCTTCAGTCTCGAGGGTATGATTGAAAACCAGCACAACATCTTATTTTCTGTGTTTGTTTTAAAAAATGTCAGTGCCCAGGAGACAGGAGGTGCTAAAATGTAAAGGCACAGCAAAATGTGGTGAAAAGTCTGGCCACTCTTCACCAAAGCAGGGCATTGTGGGATGATTTATGGAGGATCTAACTGACATGGCCTTTCCTTAAGCTCCTACTGCTATGATCGTGCATTAAGTCCATTGATGACCAGAAGGGACCTATAATGTGGGCTATCGAGTGCAGGTTTAACAGAGTAGAACAGCCTGACACAGCTTACACTAATCAAAAGAAATAACTGCCACAAATGGCCATTATTTGATTTTATAGCCATAACTGATTTTCAGACATTGATACTAAGTGATATAAATTGTGCATGAGTGTGGCGTCACTCTGAGGCACTCTGAGCTGATAAATGTTCAGGTAAACTAGAGGACAGCTCCGTCCCTGAGAAGAAGGAAGAAGTAACAGGAACCGGAGAGCCCAGCTGGACCTGCAGGGCATGTAGCAAGAGTTCTGAGGGGAAGGGAGGAAGGGAGGAAGGGAGGGAGGGAGGGAGGGAGGGAGGGAGGGAGTGGAGGTGAGGCAGTGGTGACAGGATGGCCGTGAGCACGGGTGCAGCTGTGGGCACCACGGGACCTTCCTAAACGACCAGGGACGTCTAAACAGACGTGATCCTGACAGGTTCTTTGATCTGCTCTCAGGATGTCGTCGCACACGCTATAAAGCATTTGGATATTTTAGAGTTTGGTTTAGGCGTTCACGCATTAATTGTGATTGTGTGTTGATATGGTTGGCCTAATGTATTGAAAAGGGCTAAGTGTATTTTTACGTTATTGTCCTATATAATGACAGGAACATTGGGATACAATGAAAGTGCCTTCCTCATGGAGATGTCTCAGATTGGGTTCTCCACACACATTTTAGATGTGAGTATATCCTTAAACTTAAAGAGTAATTGTTTTCTGTTCATTGGTTTGTGGCCTTTGGCATTACATATGCGCGGCCTCCTGTGTGACATTGAACGTAGTGTACTGGACTGTGTAGGCATTGCCACAATTAACATACAATAGTTTAAAACGTGATTGTGATGATGTGGTTGAAAATAAAACTGCAGTCACAGCATTAGGTGCAGTCATCGTCTGGTGGTTCAGGAACCAGTCTTGTTACTAGTGGGTCATGAGTTTGTTTCCCAGGCTCTAGGCCATGGCTAAAGTGCCCTTGAACATGACACTTAACCCCACCTGCTCCCCGGGCACCGGGCTAAGGCTGCCTACCGCTCTGGGCATGTGTGCACCACAGCCCCCTAGTGATCACTAGTGTGTGTGTGTGTTCTTACTGCACAGATGGGTAAATGTGGACAAACTCCGATTGGGGTAAAAATCACAATATGGCAACTTAACTTTGTTTTCCAACAGTAATATTAATCATTTTTGACTACATAAAGCTTATTAGACAATATGACAATATTCCCCAAAAAGCATATGTTCTGAGTTCCCAATGGTTACTGCAGTCTGAGGCAGAGTCTTAATGCTTTGCTTAAAGTCATCAAGCAGTAATACTCAAAACTAAAAATTTCAGTCTGTATAAAACTTGCAGTCATGAAATATTGTTCATTTCAGCTTTTTCCAGAATGTTTGTTCAATTTATTTCTATTTGTTGGATTTATGCTAAAGCTTTCACCCACAGAATAGTCTTGAAAGACTGAGGAAGACTGTGGATTCCAGATATCCTTGGCATTTTTCTGTGTTGTGTAATGTGATGAGCTTGTGCAATTGCTTTTGTTAGCATTTGTGTGAGAGGTCGTACGTATTAGTAACTACTGTTGCCTTCACCTGGTCTTCTCCCTGGGCTACTTTGCAGGATGGGATCTTGTTCGGGATGGTGGGAGCGTATGACTGGGAGGGAGGAGTATTGAAGGAGAGCAGGTCAGGAACAATTATGCCCCCCAGGGAGGCTTTCGAGAAAGAGTTTCCTCTGGAGTTAAAGAACCATGCAGCATACCTGGGTAACTGCAGCACACTGTTGATTAATACTGACAGCACCCTCAAATGATAAATAAGTGGTTATAACAGTTAAAGTAAAAAAGGGCCAGAGTGACCTGTTACAGAGATACACATAACCATTATGTCTGTACTGGTGTATGGTTCATGTATGCTCTCAGACATCTGTACTATTGTTCCTCTTTTTACTATTTGTGCATTAAAAATGCATATTAATTATTTTGTTGTTATAAAGTATTAATCATTGCGGTTACTATAAGGTGTTTATAATCTATTTAATAACATTTATTTAATAAGTAATTGTAACTATTCATAACAGAAGTTTTTTTGTTAAGTGGTCATTTTTGAACTTACTGATAGTCTAAACTAATGTATATGTGAGAATAACTGCACACCATTCTTCCAATATTTGAAATATGCAATACACACTTGAATCACAATATATACTTATAAAGCTTGTATCACCTCCCATAAATGCTTTAGACCTATACATATACTCTGTGTGTGTGTGTGTGTGTGTGTGTGTGTGTGTGTGTGTGTGTGTTTATCTTCTACAGGCTACACAGTGTCTTCGGTGACAGTGGGTGACTGGAGGAAGCTTTATGTGGCTGGGGCTCCCAGGTTTAAGCACAAAGGCAAAGTGATTCTGTTTGACCTGAGCCCAGATGGTGATGTCACCATCACACAAGCTCTCACTGGAGAGCAAGTAATGACATTCATTCCTTTCTTATCTCTTCAGTCGCACTTTTCTGTAGTCACTCTTCTGTCTCACTCTTCAGTATCACTCCTCTGTACTCTCCTGATGCTTTAGGCCCAGTCCAGCCTGCTCATACACAAAAGCTTCTCAGCACTTTAGCTACTCATTCTTCACCATATTCTATCATCTCTTCTCTTTCATTCTTCTTCTCATTCAATTTAACTTTATTGGCAAGACCATGTTACAGTATTGGAAAAGCATTAAAATGGTTTGACAAATGGGTTTATAAAACACATTTCTATCTTCTCTCTTTCTCTCTCTCTCTCTCTCTCTCTCTCTCCAGATTGGCTCTTATTTTGGTAGTGAGGTGTGTGGGGTGGATGTTGATCAGGATGGTATTACAGATATCCTATTGATCGCTGCCCCCATGTTCCTGGGAGCAGGAAACAAAGAGACAGGAAAAGTCTACGTCTACTGTCTAGACGGGGTAAGAAGTGGTGTGCATATGTGTGTGTGACTTTAACGCCGCATTCGCAGAGCGATATGAAGGCAGACAGACACGCTGACAAGATTCAACATGAGCAAATTCAGAGTCATAATCTTTTAAACAGTCCAGGGTTGGTGAGCCATGTTGTCCAGAAAGAGATACATGATTGACGCAAACCACAGAATTAGACACGATATGCACAATGTCTACAGAACAAGAGGAAAAACATTGACATGAGCAGCTGTACATTAAACAAGTACCAGACACTAACTACACACTAAACAAGGAACACCTGATATCAATTACAAGGGGTGGGGCTACAGAACACTAGATGGGGAAGACCAGGAAGTAAACAGAAGCACATGGAATAAGAAAACAAAGACTTGACAGACAGGAGGGAGGCGGAGCCAGACTTGACAAACAGATGGGGAAGGAGACAGACGTCACAGTGACAACTTGCATAATACATGCGTAAAAATAATGTTTTATTGTAAGGTGTATCTACCTATAGAAACAGACTCTTGTAATTTATCTGACATTTATTTTAGAATATAAGCCCTTTGTGCAATGTGTAATGTTATGTCAACAAGGCAAAATTTTTAGACTATTAACACTATTAAAACACATATCAACAAAAAAGCCATGCAATTTCATTCATATTTGATCATTATTCATATATTTGGTTCTTTACTTTGAATCAAACACTGTCAATCAGAAAAAATATCTCTTACCTGCCCCAGGACGGTTTTGCCCCGAATGGTACACTTCACTCTCAGCAGAAGGCCCAGGACGCTCGGTTCGGCTACGCCATGGCCGTGGCTCCAGACCTCAACCACGATGGCTACGCTGATCTGCTGGTGGGAGCGCCACTGGAGGATGACCACCAGGGGGCGCTTTACATCTACCATGGCGATGAATACTATATCATCCCTCAGTACAAACAGGCAGGCTGATCAGAACATGCCACATCACTGTACAGGATTATACATAATGTGTACATAATGATCGACAAAATGAAATAGGCCTACTAGTTTGGCCAAAAAGTAAACATTATTTGTTTTCCCTCAGTTCATGATGTCCTCATGTTCATGTTCTTCATCAGTGACTTCTTCTCTGTGTCTGTCTACACATAGCAGGTCTGTCTAATCTCTCCGTGTTCTTCTGTGTCCTGCGTCTGTCTGCAGCGGGTCTCTGCCTCCTCTCTCTCCACACCCCTGCGCTACTTTGGCCGCAGCCTCAGTGCCCTGTTCGACATGGACGGCGACGAGCTGCTGGACCTGGCCGTGGGAGCCCAGGGCGGCGCCGTGCTCCTCAGGTACCTGGACCCCTCACGCTGCACCCCCCCCTGCTGACCCCTGACCCCCGACCCCCAGCCCCAAACTGACCCACGTGTCTCTGCTCCGGTACATGCAGGTCTCGCAGCATCGTGCAGGTCAACATGAGCCTGACCTTCCAGCCATCCTCCATCAACGTCATCCAGAAGAACTGCCAGCAGGGTGGGCGGGACTCGGCCTGCCTCAATGCCACCGCCTGCTTCCTCGTCCTGTCGCGCTCGCCCGGCTCGTACGGCACAGATTTCGGTGGGCCGCACCTTCCGTGACCAGTTCCTCTCACGGCTTCACCTCCGTGTTCAGCTCATTGACCTTTGTCAAGCCTCACTCAGCACTTTGAGTGTTCAAGGTCTCTGCTGCGTCACCTGATTGACACTCTTCTCCCATAATTCCCTGCCATGTCCAGATCTGCAGGTGGGGGCCATGCTGGATGACAGGAAGCTGTCTGCGCGTGCTCTGTTTGACTCTAACTCCCAGAGGCAGACCCTGACAGGGGTCAGAGTTCGCGTAGGGGATCCTTTATGCCACACACTGCCCTTCCATGTCTTTGTGAGTCCATACAACAGACAATCAAATGGATTCAGACAGACAGACAGATCTGATTGACTCATTGATTGATTATTCTTGATTCCTATTGTATATGTCTCTCTGCTCATCTGACCAATAGGACACAGCAGACTACATCAGACCAATCAGTTTCTCCTTGTACTTCAAAATCAATGACACAGAAGGCAGCCCTGTTCTAGATGAAGGCTGGCCAACCACAATTAAAAACACTGTAAGTTAAGCATGTCCATAATCCTAAACTATTTAGCAAAGAGTCAGAAGATTTAGCACCTCACTCAAAGGTGGACATATGACATCCCAGCACGTGGATTCTCACGTGCTCCCATGGTTGTGTGTGTGTTTTCATTAGATCCCATTTTATAAAGACTGCGGAGAGGATGACGTGTGTGTGACGGACTTGGTTCTGCGTGCACACATGGATATCTCAGGAAGCAGGTACTGTTCCCTGGAGCCCACACTGGCCCTCAGTGCTGTGGAGTGGTGGAACTGAGCCCCAACAGTCGTGGGCTGCTAATGACCTGTGACCACAGAAACTATTTCATCTAAACATCTAAAATCACAGCAGTGATGCTGCATTATAACCCTGCCTTTATTTTTATTAAGCATTCTAAAAGCCACGATTGGTCCAGAGCTGTGATTGGTCAGACAGTTGTCTTTATGGTCATGTGATTTGCACTGGCAGGCAGCAGCCATACGTGATCCGCAGTCCCCGGAGGCGACTGGCAGTGGAGGTTCAGCTCCAGAACCGGCTGGAGAACGCCTACAACACCAGCCTCACGCTCCACTACACCAGAAACCTGCACTTCAGCAGCCTGAGTATACGGGTGAACACACACACACATACACATACACACACACACACACACACACACACACACACACACACACACAATAATACATACATCTGGCTAAACACAAAACCAACTACTAGACTACACAGTCTACTAGAATTAATTCTCCAAGCCCAGACTCATTCAATTCAGTTTTCAGATCACTTGTTAATTGTCATGCGCTGAATTTGGTTTTCAACTTGATGCTGAACACTGTTCCACTGGGCACGTGAGACAGATCTGTTCTACTGGGCACACGTGTGACAGATCTATTCTAGTGGCACACGTGTGCCGTATGCTCTCACCAGCTGCTTACATTCAGTTCCCAGTGTGGTGGATTCTTATTTACAAGCAGGAATGACAACAGATGTGGTGTCATTAGTATGTCACAAAATAAGACCATTAATCTGTCAAAGTGTCATGTGTTGATGAATGTTATTGGTCCTGTTATGCTGAGCTACTAAAGTGTAGTAAGCTATTTGTCAGCAGGTATTGTGGGTAATAGTGAGTTCAGCTGGCACCCCTACAAAAGCCTTCTGGCTAGTGCAAAAGTTCATGGCAGGAGTTTATTGTTTGGTAGTTTATATGTTGCCATGTGCATGAAACTCAAGTCAATTCACCACCCACACATGGGAAAAGGAGCACTCCAGCACTCGTAAAGTTTTACAAAGGCTTGGGCTGACAGACTCAGCCATCTAGCCCATGTTATGGTCTCACATTCATCTTGGATTTCTAGGACTAAGTCTTGACCGTCATGAATAATGCAATCTGCAATATGTATTTTCTCTCTCTCTCTCTCTCTCTCTCTCTCTCTCTCTCTCTCTCTCTCTTTCTCTCTCTCTCTCAGGAAGATGCTCAGTTTAAAATTGAGTGCACACCACTCAGTTCCAACAGCCGCTCCTGTAATGTCAGCTATCCGGTCTTTCGCTCCCAGTCAAAGGTCTGTTCTCCCATTCTGCTGTTCAATTTGTCCTTCTTGTCTCAAATAAAAACAGCTACTGAAGTGCAGTCCTCCCTCACACCACACCTCCCCTCTCCTCCCTCACTACACCTTCTTTCTCCCCCTTCCTCTCTCATCCCCTCTCTCTCTCCTCCCTCACACCACACCTCCCCTCTCCTCCCTCACTACACCTTCTTTCTCCCCCTTCCTCTCTCACCCCCTCTCTCTCTCCTCCCTCACACCACACCTCCCCTCTCCTCCCTCACTACACCTTCTTTCTCCCCCTTCCTCTCTCACCCCCTCTCTCTCTCCTCCCTCACACCACACCTTCCCTCTCCTCCCTCACTACACCTTCTTTCTGCCCCTTCCTCTCTCACCCCCTCTCTCTCTCCTCCCTCACACCACACCTCCCCTCTCCTCCCTCACTACACCTTCTTTCTGCCCCTTCCTCTCTCACCCCCCCTCTCTCTCCTCCCTCACTCCACCCCTCCTCTCTCTCTGCTTCTCTCTCTTCCTCAGGTGAACTTCATGCTGGAGTTTGAGTTTAGCTGCACATCTCTTATCAGTAAGATCCAGTTGAAGCTGGTTGCTGCAAGGTACATGCTTACACCTGTACACGCCTACAGTACAGAACAAATAACCCCTGTTACCAAATCATAGCAAAACTGACGTTATGGATGTTATTCAAAGCTTGACCACAGGTGTATAAGGCGTTGAGTAAAGGTGAGATCAACATAGATGGTGTGTATGTGTTCTTACAGTGACAGCATTGAGGGGGAAACCTCGGACAACACTGTTCAGCTACAGAGTGTAGTTCAGTACGAGCCTGACATCTTTATTACCAGGTGAGGCTTTTTTCTTCATTCTGCGCACATTCATAACTGACCAGTTGGGCTCTTTCTCTCTGCCAATGTATATGTCTGACCCCCTTCTCTACGTCTGACCCCCCTCTCTACATCTGACCCTCCTCTCTACATCTGACCCTCCTCTCTACATCTGACCCTCCTCTCTACATCTGACCCCCCTCTCTACATCTGACCCCCCTCTTTACATCTGACCCCCCTCTCTACACCTAACCCCCCTCTACATCTGACCCCCCCCTCTACATCTGACCCCCCTCTCTACATCTGACCCCCCTCTACATCTGACCCCCTTCTCTACATCTGACCCTCCTCTACATCTGACACCCTCTACATCTGACCCCCCTCTCTACATCTGACCCCCTTCTCTACATCTGACCCCTCTCTACATCTGACCCCCCTCTCTACATCTGATCCCCCCTCTACATCTGACCCTCCTCTACATCTGACCCCCCTCTCTACATCTGACCCCCTTCTCTACATCTGACCCCTCTCTACATCTGACCCTCCTCTCTACATCTGATCCACCCTCTACATCTGACCCCCTTCTCTACATCTGACCCCTCTCTACATCTGACCCCCCTCTACATCTGACCCCCCTCTCTACATCTGACCCTCCTCTCTACATCTGACCCTCCTCTCTACATCTGACCCCCCTCTCTACGTCTGACCCCCCTCTCTACGTCTGACCCCCCTCTCTACGTCTGACCCCCCTCTCTACATCTGACCCCCCTCTACATCTGACCCCCCTCTCTACATCTGACCCCCCTCTCTACATCTGACCCCTCTCTCTACATCTGACCCCCCTCTCTACATCTGACCCCCCCTCTCTACATCTGACCCCCCTCTCTACATCTGACCCCCCCTCTACATCTGACCCCCCTCTCTACATCTGACCCCCCCTCTACATCTGAACCCCCTCTCTACATCTAACCCCCCTCTCTACATCTGACCCCCCTCTCTACATCTGACCCCCCTCTCTACATCTGACCCCCCCTCTCTACATCTGACCCCCCTCTCTACATCTAACCCCCCTCTCTACATCTGACCCCCCTCTCTACATCTGACCCCTCTCTACATCTAACCCCCCTCTCTACATCTGACCCCCCTCTCTACATCTGACCCCTCTCTACATCTAACCCCCCTCTCTACATCTGACCCCCCTCTCTACATCTGACCTCCCTCTCTACATCTAACCCCCCTCTACATCTGACCTCCCTCTCTACATCTAACCCCCCTCTCTACATCTGACCCCCCTCTCTACATCTGACCCCTCTCTACATCTAACCCCCCTCTCTACATCTGACCCCCCTCTCTACATCTGACCTCCCTCTCTACATCTAACCCCCCTCTCTACATCTGACCCCCCTCTCTACATCTGACCCCCCTCTCTACATCTGACCCCCTTCTCTACATCTGACCCCCCTCTCTACATCTGACCTCCCTCTCTACATCTAACCCCCCTCTCTACATCTGACCCTCCCTCTACATCTGACCCCTCTCTACATCTAACCCCCCTCTTTACATATGACCCCCCTCTCTACATCTGACCTCCCTCTCTACATCTAACCCCCCTCTCTACATCTGACCCTCCCTCTACATCTGACCCCCCTCTACATCTAACCCCCCTCTTTACATATGACCCCCCTCTCTACATCTGACCCCCCTCTCTACATCTGACCCCCCCTCTCTACATCTGACCCCCCCTCTCTACATCTAACCCCCCTCTCTACATCTGACCCCCCTCTCTACATCTGACCCCTCTCTACATCTAACCCCCCTCTCTACATCTGACCCCTCTCTACATCTAACCCCCCTCTCTACATCTGACCCCCCTCTCTACATCTGACCTCCCTCTCTACATCTAACCCCCCTCTCTACATCTGACCCCCCTCTCTACATCTGACCCCCCTCTCTACATCTGACCCCCTTCTCTACATCTGACCCCCCTCTCTACATCTAACCCCCCTCTACATCTGACCTCCCTCTCTACATCTAACCCCCCTCTCTACATCTGACCCCCCTCTCTACATCTGACCCCTCTCTACATCTAACCCCCCTCTCTACATCTGACCCCCCTCTCTACATCTGACCTCCCTCTCTACATCTAACCCCCCTCTCTACATCTGACCCCCCTCTCTACATCTGACCCCCCTTCTCTACATCTGACCCCCTTCTCTACATCTGACCCCCCTCTCTACATCTGACCTCCCTCTCTACATCTAACCCCCCTCTCTACATCTGACCCTCCCTCTACATCTGACCCCTCTCTACATCTAACCCCCCTCTTTACATATGACCCCCCTCTCTACATCTGACCTCCCTCTCTACATCTAACCCCCCTCTCTACATCTGACCCTCCCTCTACATCTGACCCCCCTCTACATCTAACCCCCCTCTTTACATATGACCCCCCTCTCTACATCTACATCAACAGCAGAGCATGCTTGTGCATATTCATAGAGCAGTTGTTTCAGACTCTCATTGGCCCAGTGCACCCAGGCAGTACTGAACTCCATCGTTGTGCAAAGATATGCAACTTGTGGCCTCTTTATAGGGCTCAGGCTGTGATTACTAATGACTTCTAGATTAGCTAGAAGTGTTTTCACCTGTGAGGACTGGGTTTGGATAATTGGTACATGGGTATGGCAGTTGCATGGCAGTGTTTTTAGTTTTGAATGTTGTGTCTAATGTAAAGAACTGTGTTTAATGTTTGGCAAAAAATGTTGTAGAATTGCTAAATGAGTGTAAGGCAGAAAATGTGCTTAAAATTTAGTGCACTGGGTGACAGGCTTCATGAGTTAGTTGTTCCCAAAATTGTGTTATAAGTACCAGTTTTGGGGTCTTAGCAACTGCAAAGAAATAAAGATTTGTGTCAAATTGCTGTCATCACTGTTTTCTTATTTGGTTTGGTGCTGTGCAGTGAATCAAATCTAAACAGATATGAGGTTCATCCAACCAGGACAGTGTCAGAAGGGACCGGGCCTGAGTTCTACACACATTTCAGGGTGTGTATTATACTAGGGATTACTACTGATCAAACATACATGAAAGACCTTCATAGATCAAAGACCTTCATATCAAAGCTAAATCAAAGAGCTTTAACAAAATGTAACATACATGTGTACATACAACGTGTGTGAAATGTAACGTAATATTACAGTAATATGTGTAAGTGAAAATGTAAGTTTTAGTTTTATACATGCTGATCCAGCATCAGTTGACTGACATATAAATGTGCTTGTATGTGTGTATGTGTGTTCAGATACAGAATCTAGGCTGCTATGTGATCAGTAATCTGGATCTACATATCAGTTTACCCTCTGTGGCTGCAGCAGACAGAGTGTTCTCATCTGTGGTGAATGCCGTCTCTCATAATGTGAGTGCTCATTTTATGTGCGTTTATGGATGTGCATAACCATTATGGTTACATATAACCACACATGCACACAGTGTGTAATGTATTCTCATACATAATCGCTATGGTTACACAGAACCGTTGGGGTACGATGGGTTTCTCCTTTGATGTCTGTGTAATGTGGTCCGTGCTGCAGTACGTATGTCATGGCACCACGGGTGTGAACACGCATGCACTTGTGTGTGTAGACGTCTGGGGTGAACTGTAGTGTGAAGGGCGACCTGGCTGAGCTGAAGGAGGCTCAGCGGGACGTGCGGCCGATGCATCCGGAGGACATGAAGAAGAATGAAATACTGGTAAACGGTTTTGACTAATACATTTTCGAAAGATAGGTTTGAGGCCTGGGTGAATCTGAATGTGGAAACAGTTCAAGTGTAGTGGGCCACATGTGTGTTTGATTTGTGTGTGTGTGTGTGTGTGTGTGTGTGTGTGTGTGTGTGTAGAACTGCAGCACAGCTTGGTGCGTGGAGGTTGTGTGTCAAATCCAGCATCTGCTGAAGGGAGAGTCGGCCTTAATACGCATCACCAGAAGAGTTCATGATAACTTTTTCAGACAGGTAAGGAAAACACATTCACATGCATACACTCATACACAAATATATACTCACTTCATTCAACAAAACTCTGGCAACTATGGTAGAATTTTTAAAAGTTTATCTAAAGTTCTCAACTCTTGATATACTACTACTTTATTAAAGCAAACATGATTAAATTATTACATATAGTCTTAGTGTTAAGTGAGTAACTAGCTCTTTGTGTCATGGACCAGTGTTGTTAATGGACACATTTTGTGTGTGTTGATGTGCAAAAGGCTAAGTTCAAAGCTGTCATGATAGTGGGCTCCTACCAACTGCGCGCACAGGAGACAAATCTGATCACACTGGGAAATACTGCCATCTGGAGGGAGGTGAGAGAACTGCAGGGCACCAACACCAGCAGAACTACCAGACCACCCAGGCTTGTCTGTGAGTACCTCCAGCGGTCTGGGTTTGACTGTGTGCCTGTGCTGTGTGGGCAGATGGTGCTGGAGGTGCTGAAGGGCCGCTCCATTCCCATCTCTCTGTGGATCCTGATCGGCAGCATCATCGGGGGTCTGCTCCTGCTCGCACTCATCATCTTCATCCTCTGGAAGGTCTGAGCTACACGTTTCCCACACCTCCAGTATGGATGTGCTAACGCATGGAGGTTTTTCATAGTCTTACACGCATTTTATTCTGATGGTTGATCCTTCAATTTGGTTTAAAGCAAACAAAAACACTGTTTTCCAAAATTAACTAAATAATAATAAAATTGTAAAAAATATTTTAAATGCTCCCTCCTAAAATAGCTATAAATTCAGGACTTTAGTCTCTCACCATACAAGGGCTGAGCATCTTGTGAGAATTGAGGAGACATTGCAGGAGGTTGCCTCATGAACACCACGAGCATGCAACACTGAAAATGAAAATTAATTTTTAACACAGCAGATTTGTGCCAAACATCATCCCGGCAGTTTGTTCCGATGTAATACAGTGCAAATATGTCTGCCTTCGTTCATCATAAGCCACTGTAAAATGTGCACCCATAACTGGCATGTGAAGTAGCAGGTCTCCCTGTACTGACCCGGTTCTTGACTGTCTCTCAACAGTTGGGCTTTTTCACAAGGATACGGAAGGACAAGGACGAGGAGCACGAGGACTGAGCCGCCCCGCCTCCAAACCTCAGGGTCCACACGGCTCGCACCGTGACCCAATCCCCTGCCCCATTTTACTGGACGACGACTCCCTCCCTGGAGCAGAACCCACCCGCTACATGCACCCCTCTTCTGGAGGAGAGCACAGCCAGGCACATGCACCACTCCCCCCCAAATCCACGTCAGCCTCGGGGGGCTGTGATGAGTGGGGTCCCAAGGACATGTGCTGTGTGAAGAAGGCAGGTAGAGAGAAGAGGGGGCAGGGTGCAGGGGGGGCATGTTTTATTTTTTGCCCCACTAAAGTCAAATGAAGGACTTGAGCTTGCCAGGGTGGTGTGATGAATGACCTCAGTGTAGCTCCACTGAGCCACTGATAATGGCAGGCTATATTTGGATGGCTGGGTGGAGGAGGGTGGGGGCTGGGATGATGAAATGCTCCATTCAGATGTGCACAGGAGCATTAGGAAGCATTCACAGCAGTCAGGTTTCCTTTATTTATCTCCAGACACCATTTTCTTAATCCTTAAATACAGATTTCTTAATCTGTATTTGTTTTCAAGGGTTGTAAAACATTTTCATTCGAGTCCCAAGCTGATGTTGAATAAAGTTTTGTAAATGAAACCTGGTGTTCTTTGTCAGTTAAAGATCCCACAATAAATCCAACCAGAATTAATCAAATATTAAATAAAAGTCTTTATTATTACCTTTACATTTTCATCCCAGCATTTTTATGACCTACAAAATAATTATTACCAGGCACTAAACAAATGCTTTCTGGGTGCTACAATGCAACATGGTAGAAAATTTAGACTTTCCTCTAAAAGAAATATTTAAATAGTTTTCATGAAGGGACCGACTAGCTCAGGCACTGGTGAGTCAGCGTGAACACGAAGTGGAGTTAACGTAAGATTCTAGAAGGAATATGGTCTCATCCACCTGGTTCTCACTTGAATCCAACCTGTCGCCAGAAATAAAGACACACAGATGGAGAGATAAAGGGGAGAGAGGAAGAGAGAAGAGAGAATTATATGCTCGATGAAACAAGGCTTGTAATTAGCTGGTCCATGCATCACGTTGACCACGGATGTTAGAAATGGCTCAACACTAAATCGTGCAGTGCCATGACTCTCCAAGGCTGAAGCCGAGGAGGTGTTGGTGGTGTGGGGGTGTTGGGTGGAGTGGCAGTACAGACGTGGGGGTGTTGGCTGGAGTGGCAGTACGGACGTGGGGGTGTTGGGTGGAGTGGCAGTACAGACGTGGGGGTGTTGGGTGGAGTGGCAGTACGGACGTGGGGGTGTTGGGTGGAGTGGCAGTACGGACGTGGGGGTGTTGGGTGGAGTGGCAGTACGGACGTGGGGGTGTTGGGTGGAGTGGCAGTACGGACGTGGGGGTGTTGGGTGGAGTGGCAGTACGGACGTGGGGGTGTTGGGTGGAGTGGCAGTACAGACGTGGGGGTGTTGGGTGGAGTGGCAGTACAGACGTGGGGGTGTTGGGTGGAGTGGCAGTACGGACGTGGGGGTGTTGGGTGGAGTGGCAGTACAGACGTGGGGGTGCTGGGTGGAGTGGCAGTACAGACGTGGGGGTGTTGGGTGGAGTGGCAGTACGGACGTGGGGGTGTTGGGTGGAGTGGCAGTACAGACGTGGGGGTGTTGGGTGGAGTGGCAGTACAGACGTGGGGGTGTTGGGTGGAGTGGCAGTACAGACGTGGGGGTGTTGGGTGGAGTGGCAGTACAGACGTGGGGGTGTTGGGTGGAGTGGCAGTACAGACGTGGGGGTGTTGGGTGGAGTGGCAGTACAGACGTGGGGGTGTTGGGTGGAGTGGCAGTACTTGTTGATGTGGTGGCGGAGGGCCTCTAGCTGCTGCCGCTCTGGAGGCGTGATCATCTCCTCCACCTCGGCCAGCTGTGTGGGCTCCGCCCCGCTGGTCTGCAGAGACGCCAGGATGGCCTCTATTCGCTGAGACTTCTCCAAGTGACGCCTGTGGCACGACCAGCCAAACCACCAGTCAGACGAAAGCACGCAAATTTCAAGCCCAAGCGCTCATCCCCAGTCATGGACTGGGGGATCACAATTGGGTGCCTTCCCTGCCCCAGAACCCGACTTAACACCTCCATCAAATCTAAAGTCCTTAAGAGGAAGGATGAAGGTGCTGGAGAGAGCTTGGAAACCACTGAACTGTTTGAGCTTCCAACTCCACAGCCGAGCACCACCATCTAGACTACAGCATGGAAGAGATCAGGGGGGGACTCACTTATTTTCTCTGGTCTCAAACAGTCTTCTCTCTATGAGGTTTCCCACTGCCTGTGTACAACACACACACACGTATTAAGCTTTTGGGAACTATACGAGTGGAAGCAGCTCTGTCCGTGTGCCGTGTCCAGAGCAGTGACTCTGCGCTGTACCTTGTAGCAGTTCTGCAGGAGCAGTCTTGCTGTGGGCAGCTGGTTAACAGTGTAGAGGTAGAAGGTGCGTGAGGGGGCGTGGTCAGGGGTCTTTGGGATTTCCTGGAGACACCCAAAGAAAATGGCCAAGAGACTTTAGTGCTTTATTTACATGGGCAATTAAAGTGCCCTTCCACAAAACATATAAATAGCAGACATTTTATCAGACGGTAGGCAGCAATTCATTAGAGTCAACAGTGGCGAAGGTAAACTCCAAACCCCTGTGTGTGCGTTACCTGTAGCTGCACCAGGTTCTCTGACAGAAGAGTGTACAACATGTCCTTGGCCTCCTTCGCCGGGATCATGGCAAAGTCCTCCACCTGCTTCTGCTCCAGGTGTCGTTTCCGTAACAACAGCCGGAAGATCCGGGCCGACCGGGAACCGAAGCTGACTCCACCGTAAGGAAGGAGAACCCGGTTTAGAGATGGAAACCAGGTCGCATTGCGCAATCAGCCAACAAAGGGGGAGGGGCGTCAACCTACCGCTCCTGGACCACAGACTCCAGGGTGGCTCTGGCGAGGTTGGCAAGCGCTCGGTGCAGGTCTGAGATCAGGCTGAGGGTTTAACGCCATGACTACGCACTGTTCTGCATTTTAAACTTTCAACTCAACTAAAATACATTTAGGGAAACTGCGGTGAGACTGTTGTGGTGGAGAGGATACTGACGACATACATTCCACCTCCGCTGTCACCGGTCTTACCCACAAACTCCATCTGAGAGAAAGAAATAGAAGAGGGGTGTGGAAAACAAAGAGAATGAGAAGAAGTGAGAGAAAATGAGACATGAGCACATCAATACTGCTTGTTATGAACTACACAATTTCTATAAGAAATTTTTTATATTTCTTTTACCGGATCATCCACCAGTAGGGTGAGATACTGGTCCAGTATGGGTCTGCTGATGTTGTAACTCTGAGGAACAGCTCGGAAGATCTGACAGACAATTTGACATAATCAGACACCCCAAAATTACACGCTGTCCCAGTCGGAACCACCAGCAGCACAAAGGAAATGCACGAACACATTACCTCGTTAGCGGAGAGGGCTTGTGTGTAAGCTGCGCTGGCTGGGGTCGTGACCTCACTCATCCGCAGCATGGTCCTCACAATCTCACTGCTCGTCTGCCATGGGAAAGAGAAACACAGGCAGATTCATCCAAAGCCATCATTTGACATCGTTATTTATATTGACCCCTTTTGAACGTATCCACTCTGTTTAGGAGTTCATAATGGGCAGTAAAGGTAAGCTATAAAGGCCCTATTCATCACTTAAATAATGCAATAACGCCTGACTAGATAAGGAAGGCGATCACATGTTCTGCTGAACAACACCTGGTCCAGTTTGGAGGCTACGGCACTGATGATGGCCTGGTGTCTGAAGTGGAGGTGGAATCGCTCAACGTTCACCTGCCAGTAGATCCCTTCATCGCCACACGCCTGTGGGGAGACGGGAGAAGGGGCATTGTGACATCACAGAGGGGGGCGGGTGTGCTCGAATGTGTGAACTGCATGGTACACCCACCCCTGCATGCTCCAGCTTGGCTCTCTTTGCTCCTCTTTCACCTACATCAGCATCTTCATCTGAACGCCGGCGTTTCCCCCGGCCTGAGACACACACCGCACATCACTGGACATCTCCCTATGACTATGCTGTTGTAGTGTGAGCAGCTTGTGTCTAGACTGATAAATTTAGATAGGGTTGAAAACCTAAGGGATCTGGGAACGCAGATAAAATTACCATTATTAAATTACTAAAACCCAGAAGCCAGAGTCCATTGGGTAAGACTTAATTATGTACGTGTGTGCATATATGAACGGGAGACACTCACCAGTAAGGTGGATCTGGGGTATTTGGTAGCAGTCTGGATAGTTCTCTGGGTGAGAAGGTTGTGTAATAGTAGGGACAGGAGACTCAGGAACTCCTGAAGTTGTCCTTTTTGAGACGGATGTCCCCAATTTATCCACTGGGGGGCAGCGTTGCAGGAAATGGGTCTCAACCAAACGGGAGAATGCATTGATCACCTCACTGTAGTCTGTGCTCTGGCCATCTTGGGAGTAGACATTAAAGAAATCGGGTGATGTGGTTAAACTACTACGTCTAAAAGTAAAGAGATTAAATGTGAAACAAGTCAGCGTATGAGATCCTCGGCACAGTATAAACCTTCTAGCCCATTCAATCTTTTGTAAAAAGCAGTGTTAGTCTCCAGTTAATCTCTTTATCTCACAAGAATAGGCTGAATCACCTGATGTACTGTATAAACATTCTACCATAACAATAACCATCCTTACCCTCCATATTTTGGGTCAACCTGTCTGCTACTGTCCTGACTGTACTGCTCATGGTCATTTGACCCCTTTGCAGAATCTCCTCTATGACCAGCTCGCCTGTATCTCCATACAGGCTCTTGGCCGTGTAGATGTAACGCGGGTAGCGCAGCATGTAGAGTATCCGCTCGCAGCTAACGCAGTACTCCAGGGGCGCCCCCGGACCGCGCCGGCCCGGTCCAAACGTACACATGCCATGCTGCACCAGCACACAGAGAGACTTCTTCACCTACAGGGAGAGCGCAGGTAAAACAGAGCTTGACATTGCATGTCTATCCACATGGACACAAAGAGAGAACCAAAAACGTTCAAGAACATCATTGTCATGTCACGAGAAGATATAGATTTGAACGAGAAAGACAGTAGTATATGAGTAACACAAGTACCAGGTCGAGGGGGGTGTGGGTTTCATGAGCGAGGGCCCGCAGGTTTATTGCTCCACTACGGAGCAGATGAGTCCCGACTTTCTCCACCACCTCCCCGAAGTGCTCCTGCAGGAGAAGGCCACACAGTCTCACCTCTTGCGCAGTCATCTGATAATGGTCCGAAGTTCACCTAAAAAGAGAGGTGTGGAACTGAATCATTCAGAGTTTTTCATTATGGATCTAGGGAAACGCTTGATGGGGGACATGAGCCCCGTTTAATGTGGAAACGAGTCTCAGGTGAAGAAGTGTTACTTCAATCCGGTCAAATCGGAGTGACAAGCATCTCATTGTATGTCTCAAAACAGTCCGCGAGCAATAGCTATCTAAAGGTTTGCTAGCTAGCAAGCTACATGATAGTTATCTACTGTACGCACGCTAGAGACTGTCGTTTCACCAAAAAAAACAACATTTAGAATACAAATTGCGAACCTCCAACGTTTACCCGTGTCGCATCCAAAGCGTCGCCTGCCGCACCACTACACGTTTTCAACAACTGACGTTAGGGCTCGCATGGCGCTTCCGTATGCGACGTCACTTCCGGTGTGGAGGTCCCGCCCCCTTCCTCGCAGCGGCGATGAGCGACGTCACTGTCCGTGCCGTTCTCGGGAAGATGGCGGAGGCTGCGGCGGTTCCTCCGCATCGGTTCTTCTGTCACTGTTGTAAGGGTGAAGTGAGCCCCAAACTCCCGGTAAGACCGCGCTTTAGAACGTACGCGTTACCGCCGTGTACCCCCGGCGTGTGTCTGGAGGGACAAAGTATTGACAGCAGGCCGAGTTCTCCTTTAGTGTGGCGCGACGGAGCTAGCGCAGCCGCTTAGCTGTTATGATGGGGAAGCTAGTTCGGTTAGCCCGCCTGCTCGCCTAACGTCCCGGGCTGTCGGGCCGCAAACGGAGTAGACATACGACCTTCCTCTTTACTGGAGGTTTATAAGAGGGTTTAAAACCTTACATTGTTTTAAACGCTCAAACATTTAGTTTTCTTTGCTGTGTTGGGACACCTTAGTGAGGAACGTTAGACTCACGTCAACAGTGAGCCGCTAACGCCAGTGTTTCCATCTTGGCTTCTCGCTTGAAACCTCCCAACAAGTCTTTCTTCATTTTTACCCCCGCAGCTCTTAGGTGCAGCTGTAACGTGCTGAGGTAGAGTAATGCCGTGGGGAAGTACGCAATTCCTACGTCTTCGAGTAACTTGTCGCAATCAAAGCGAAAGTGAAATCCTGCTGTTATTTAAGTTTTGAAGCTAAACGACGCGGTGCCGTGAGCTCGTCCTCGTTTCAGCAGTGTCAGTGTGTCGTTATATCGCTGCTCACAGGTCCTAGTTAGGTTACAGTGTGCAGTGTCTTGCCTCTTGGAATTAAACGACTACTGGTCATTCTATCCTTAGAAGCTGATTCATGATATGATTATCTTTTGACTACATTGGGAGTCTGTGCTTTATTTTTGTTTGCACATGGTTTGATTGGGACCACCATTACGAGCAAAGTTCTGACACATTCATATTACTTTTAAAACAACGAGGAAGACTGCTGAGATTTAACCGACTCGTATTGCTTTCTTTTTAGCAGGTGGAATTTTAAATGGAAATTAAAAAGCTGATGATTGATTGGTTGTCTTTAGGAGTATATCTGCCCCAGATGTGACTCTGGATTCATTGAGGAGGTGACTGAGGACTCCAGGTGAGGTTTGATACTGAACTGTCCACTCCCTGATTGTCTGCCGTTGACCGTAGTGGCATGTTGCAGCTCCAGCATGTCCACTGCTGTCACTTGTCACGATGGTGCCGTCATGACACCAGATAGGTCCCTTTCTTTGACATCCAATACTAACACAAGCTCGTTCATACTAACAAACACCAAAAATGGCACACAAAAAACCGCAAAGTGATTGATAGCATCGTGACTCTGTTCCTCTAGCCTCCTGGACAGTGGTTCTAATGGCCTCGAAGACACAGCTTCACAGTTTGCAGAGGTATGTTGCCCTCATACTTCAGAAATGTCTTCTTATTAATATCCAGTATCATTCTTGAGGCAAAGGAAGCTAGCCCAGCTAGCTGGCAAACCTTCTGCTTTTCAGAAGAGGAGGGAATGTTGTCTTCATTATTTACACATCACTCCCCCTCCCTCCCTCTCTTTCCCCGATTTAGCTCTGGCAACTCTTGTTTGTGGAGAGGCCGTTTACAGTGGACTTGGACAGCCCCGACTCGGAGGCACGTGTCCCGGGCGGCGGCGCGGGTCTGGGTTTGGGTCTGGGAGGGGCCCCGTTTGGTGGCTCTGTCCCTGGAGGCCTCAGCGGGGGCCTCGGAGGCCCGTTAGGAGGAGGGGATCACTGGGGACCTGGCCGCCCCCCACGCCTCCACAGTCAGAGGAGATTCAGATCCAGAGGAAGCAGCCGGCCAGATCGCTCCCCCGCTGTAGAGGGGTGAGTTCTCGCGTGCACTCCTACTGTTTCTTTATTGCTCCTGCTTACTTTGAGTGTTTGGTTAGATTTTCTTTTCTCTTAATGTTTCTTGCTGCTGTTGTTTACATTAGTAAGGGTTTTATGTAAACGAGAGCTCAGTTCAGTGCTGTAAGGACCATCACACCCGTTCTTTTCTCTGCACACTTGCCTTTTACCCTCCTATGCTGACCTCTAGTTATTCTAGACATGCCTCCTTCACATTTGTACTTGTGCTGTATTTCTGCCATCGTCATCATGCAATACTCTGCATAGTGGTGTTATCTTAATCAGCAGTTGAGCTTTAGACAGGGAAACCCAATTAACAAGAGAAGATTTTCACAAAGTCGGATAATTAGCCAACTGGTCACATGTACAACAAGCTGGTATCACTAGATATTAAATTGTACATTACTTAATTGTATGTTAAAGTATTTGAATAATCGATTGTCTCCTATGATATCAATATTCAGACCCTAAAAATAATGCAATTTTATATATGAGGTATCTAGTGTCTGAACCTGAAAGTCTAAATGTTGTCTGTTCAGTTGGTTTGCTAAGGGGCAAAACGATTGTGTGTGTGTTTGAATATACATGTAGATGTGCAAGCACTGAGTTATGTGATTCATGTGCTGTTCCCTGTGTAACTCTATGTCTCATATTACCCGAGTTCCCAGTTTATTTTACATTATGTTGCTTCCCTCCTGGAATTTTCTCAGTATCACAACCAGTTTTGTGGTGATGTCACATCTCAGAGTTTGTACAGCTGGAGAGAGGTGCAGTGAGCCATGTTGGTGGTAGACGTCTCCTTTATAAAGCACGGCTGCACCTTGGCAGAGTTCACACTGCTCACACATTACTTTTGTTTCTATTTTTATTACTTTTGCAGATTGGCATCATCATGTAGAATTTCAAGACATGAAATGTTAGGGAGATGCAACTGACACTATGAAAAGAAATAAATGCCTTTGAATCTAATCTGTGATTCTATATTCCTCTTTCAGAATAGTACAACAGTTTCTTGCAGGACTTTTTGCCAATTCAGGAGTTCCGGGTTCCCCTCCACTGTCATGGTAAACAAAATAAATTCTTGCAAGATTTTTGTTCTTATCATGAAAAGCATATTCAGAATTATTATCCTGAATGACACGTGTGTGTGTGTGTGTGTGTGTGTGTGTGTGTGTGTGTGTGTGTGTGTGTCATTAGGACGGGTATGCTGCACTCGAACCCTGGTGACTACGCATGGGGACAGGGCGGTCTGGACGCAGTCATCACACAGGTATGGAGAAACATGGGCGTCTGCACATACATAGGCACTGCTATGAAGTTTTGTTAACAGAAAGGTTTGTTTTGTATTTTTGTGGCTGCAACAGTGGTTTTGGACATATTGTTCCCATGATGAGTATTTTGCAGTGAGTCTTGTACTCCCTCTGAAATGCAGAGGTGTAAAGAAAAGGGACAGCCCTGCATTTTAAATTAAACCTATACTAGCTATACTCAAGAGGATCAGTGCCTTCCATCTAGTAAACCAGGAAAAATGCATTCGCCAATGTGAGAAGCCAAGTTCCTTGAAACATGACATGTTGAAACACCTTAAAACTGATGTCAGCTCGGTCCCTTCTCCTTCCCTCCCTCCCAGTTACTGGGTCAGTTTGAGAATACAGGCCCCCCTCCTGCAGAGAAAGAAAAGATCTCCTCCCTCCCCACAGTCATCGTCTCTCAGGAACAAGCTGGTAAGTGTAACACCCCCCCCCCCCCCCCCCCCCCCACAACCTCCTCCTCCTCCATGTCTTCCAACCGCTTTCAAATCTCTCTGCTGCCGTGTTACTGCTTCAACTTCTGCTTTAAAAACACCCACAATGCACGGCACATGAGGGGCCGGAGAGAAATGTGTCCCCTCCAGTCCGGGGCCGCCCACCCATCTAACGTCCTTCCTCTGTGTATTTCAGACAGCAGCATGGAGTGTCCGGTGTGCAAGGAGGACTACACGGTTGGAGAGCCCGTCAGGCAGCTGCCCTGTAACCACTTCTTCCACAGCGACTGCATCGTGCCCTGGCTAGAGCTGGTGAGATTGGTATGGGGGTGTGGGGGACAGCTGGGTCAGATATAGTTCACGAGGCAGCGGGGCGGGGCTGGTCACATGTGGGAAATAAGATGGCCAGGAAGAGATTGGGAGGTAAATAGAAGTGAGGCGGGTGGGGGGATCATTCTAGCTTCACCCGTGGAGAGAAGGCCGTTAAATAGCCGGTCCGTCCTCCACGGTGTTCTGTGTGCGCCTCCTTTATCTGGGTTCACAGCAGGGCCTCTACATTGTTGCCAGCAGCATAGACGAAACGGGGCTCAGAAAAAGTATCGAAAGGAAGTCATGAAGTGGACAATAGGGAACAGGGAAAGGGCAGAGAAGGAGAGTCCTGCAGAGGGAGATCTGGCAGTGATGAGCAGTGGAGGGAGCCAACACCGCCCTCACTCGTCTCTGTGTCTCCCCCCCCCAACCCCCCAACCCCACCCGTCTTGCAGCACGACACGTGTCCAGTGTGCAGGAAGAGCCTGAGTGGAGACGACAGCAGCAGCGAGCCCGCCTCGGAGCCCCCCCCCCTAAACACTGACCCCCGCACACAGGAGAGATGGTCCTTCTGAGACACGCTCGCACACATGCACGCACACACGTGCGCGCGGTCTCTCTCGTTTTCTGTCTCTCTACCCAACACTCTCTCTCCCTCCCTCTCTCCCTCTGTGTGACCCACACAGTACACTCACATGAGGGCTTGCTGCTTGTTTGGCCTGCCCTGTCTTAACGCCAGCCTCTCTCCGCTCTCATACGGTTTACTACATCTTACTTTCTGTCTCACGCGCGTCCTTCAGTGTGGCCTCTGGCCCCCGCCCCGCTTTCCATCTGTACATTCACACTTTTACCTCCCCTAGTCGGAGCCTGATTATCGGTTTGTGTTTTTGTTACACCTCTCATTAAAGTATCCCTGACACCGCCACAAGCAAGAAGGCGGGGCAAACAGCGTTGGCATGGCACCACGTAGTTACGGAACTATCGTAGTTCTGGAATATAGTGTTCCACGTTCTGAAAGAACTGAGCTGTATGCAGTGCATAGATTCGATCTGCATTCAATGCGAAATCTGACTGCTATGGGATACAGCATCTTTGCTACGTATTCCAGGTGTCTCTGCTGTTCTATTGCTCGCCACCTATTTTTTTGCTCACTCGTTCCATCGTTAGCTAACCTGTCCATGCGATGTGCCGCTGCTGTGGTGGGTAACTGGTTCCAGCGTCAGAGCTGGGGTCCCTTCAGCTCACCTCCTGTATATATCACACACACACACACACACACGCGCGCCCTACATCCAGTTCATCCATATTTGGTTTTTCTTCTTTTCACTTATTTGTATCACTTTTTTTGTAAATAATTTTAGTTCATAAAATCATTGAAAGAAAAACAAAAAGCATACTGAAAATAAAGTGAATCCCTAAATATTAAAATATATATTATATATATGATGTGTATGATGATGATGTATTAATAATAAAACTGAATAAAAATCAGTTATATGTTGATCTTGTTAAGACAGGTTTACACAGACCAAGGGTACCTTTAGCTTTCATTGTTTTATTAGCAAAATAGTGCACAGGTCGTTTTTGCCACAGCAGTGATTCTTAAGGTGAATTGTTAGAGCGATTTTATCAATGTAGTCATAGTTACTTTTTCTGCTAACCCACTACATTGTAATATTCATTAGCTTAATAATCAACACTGTGATACGATACTCCAGTACCTCAGCAAGCTTGACACTGGTTTTTATCAGTACGACACGTTGGTGTCATCAGAGATGAGGTTGTGGTGCTTATATCTGTTAAGGAAGCAACAATGATTCGATGGTTTCAAAACCCTAAATGGGATTAATGACAGAAGAGTCCAGCTGGGACTGTGAAGCTTCCTGCTGTGTGTATGGGAGCCTCATCCTTGCACTGAACTGGCTGTCATCACGTGTATCTTTAAACTTATCGCCAGACTCAAATAGTGGACACCGTCAACAGTTTAACAAGACTACAGCAGTCGGGCCTTCATGTCGCAACCCGAATAACACGTTTCCATCACGTTATGTACACATTGCTTTAAACTGTCTACCAGGTTCTATTAAAAAGCAGGCCATGAGATTTTCAGCTACTGTAAATGAGTGGGTATCTTTTGTACATGTGTAGATGCAGAGATAAAGCTGCATTTCCTCATTCGGTGATGATCACAGACATATCAGAGTCAACATAACCTCTTACTCTCACCCGAAAGTAACTTGTTAAAGTATAGATCGCTGTCAAATTGTTTCCTGAACCTCGATGAGTGTATTACAGTGTATTAGAAAGTTCTGTTGTTCAAGGACCATTTTCTTTAGTTTTAACTGCTGACTTGAACAGCCCAAACAGGCTGTAACCCTCACAGAACAAACGCTCCCTTCTTTCCGGCCACTGCTTATCCAGACAGGGTGAGTGAGGGAGTAGATTTCAGTAGTTTAGGAGAGCTTGTTTTGTATCATCTTTTCATTGTGTGTCAAATGGTCAGTGTTTAAATCTTACATAGAGATGCTCAATATGGAGATAGTACAGATCTTGGGTTTGATCTTTGCAAATCTATAGAAAAATATGCACTATATTTTGGTTACATGTTTGAAACACTGAACACAAAAGCATAAATGTGAAATGTTTTTTGACTGTCGTGGTAATCACTGAAAGTGGTGAAGGACAAATCTTAAGTGTGCCTGACTGCGGTGATGAGGGGCACAGAATGTAACTTGAGTCACTGGGTTTTGGGTCCCGGTCCACTCCGAGCAGGGCGGCGGTCAGGAGCGAGCCCAGAGCAGTGTGAGGATGGAGTGGGGTGGAGCAGTCGCCGGCATGAAGCCCACCAGCTGATCCCACAGCTCAAACGATACCTCCACATCAGACCTGGGCCACCACGACAAGGCACGTTACAACGGTTAAAACAATATGGAATAATTTTGAAAATTTTTGAATTCACATATTGCCTGTTTACAGTACTTAAGTAAAATCCAAAACCGTAAGGATCAATTCTGGTTCCTAGGTCGTAAATCTTCGCATTAGCAGTGAAGATCAAATAGGAGGATGTGTTGCACAGGTAGTGCTAACACCGCATGGTTTAGAGAGAGAAGAGCTAACACATATTTAACTTATTTGACAGAAAATCGATGATTTTCTCCACTCTTTTTCACCTGTTCAAAACAATCAGCACTGCTGAGCCATCGGGTCTGATGAAGGCGGAGCTTTCCAGAGCAGTGTTTCGAGAAATAGACACACCCACTCTCTGAGACCCCTCACAGAGGAATTTGCTGTGTCAAAACAAAATGAAGCAATGTAAATGTGGAGATCATCTTTGAAATCAGTCAGATTATATCACTTTCGGAAGAAGGAACTGTTTAAAGCTATGTCTGCTGTTGTAGTGACAGCTGCTACTAAAATTAAAAACTCACCCTAGTTAATAACAATGAAAATCATAAACCTGGATATGCTGAGGAGCTCATTAAGGTTATATGATCAAAGTCAGTGCTTTAGTGGGCAATAAAGTTGAGATTAGGACCATCGAGTCCTATCAGCTTTGGACAACTATAACATTAACAAGGAAAACAAAGATAGATTTTCTCAGCTGTAGTTTACACATGCTGCAAAATCGTACTCTCACCTGAAGTGAGCCATGCTGTAGAAGGCTGGCTGTTTGTAGAAAACGTCACTGCTCCGGTTGACGATGATGGGACTGTCCACAAAATTCTTCACCCAGTTTGGCCCACCTTCCAGGTTCAGTGCCAAGTTCCAGTCTGTCCACCCACTCACATAATTATTTAGGTCCTGAGGTCAAGGGTCGATGGAATAACCGAGTAAAAAGAGATTAGAGGAGAGAGAATAAGTGTAAGAAATAAGCAGTGTGAAGGAACATGAAATTATCAACAGCTTTGATGATTAGAAATGTCTTTAGGATTGTTCAGCAGTGGTTGTCACGTTGAAAGTGGAAGAGGATACACAGAAACAGCCACCATTCAGTGTTCATGCAAAGTTTAGGTTCAGTAAAAAATGGCTCCACAAATCCCTTGACTGAGCCTGCTGAACTGTCTCCAACTATATCTTAACAGAACTTAAAGCAACCTGAATACATAAGATATATTAATGAGGAACTGCCATTATGCTGCTCTTGGTGGGAGATGTTTCTCGTCAATCACAGCGATACCAGCCAATTATGAATATCAGTGTGGTCTATCACGGTGACAAGGTCAAACAGCGATTTCCTGACGGCTCTGTGTCTCTGTGCCTGCACACTCGGTGCTAGCGTGACAGGCTGACAGGGAAGAGCTGTCTAGCCGGTCAACAGGTGGCAACTGGCTTAGAGAAAAATGGGGTAAACAAAATGGATCCAGACAGTCTGAGCGGGGGCACCTCTATAATGTCATGGGCGTAGGCCTCTGCTCTTTCCCAGCTTCCCAGCCGAACTCCACGGCCGAGCGCACTCCAACCGGAGCATGCTTCAGTGCCAAACAGGAAGTACTCGGGGTAGAGATCATGTGTGGCTGCTAAAGTGATTTCAGCAGGAACAAAGTGGTCCCAGTACCAGTGAACACCGATGCCATGTACGTAGCGTGCTGCATGGATATCACTCAGAACCTGCAGGAGAAATGAGACTTTGGTCAGAAAACATAAACGTCACACCTCCTGTTTTAACTTTTTGTCATGTTTATGACATCCACTGCCTCTTTTGATCTTCAAGAAAGTTGCTCAGTTGCATCTACTTTGTTTTTTGCTCTTTCCCAACAAATCTAAAGTGTTTTCATCTCGTTTTATCCTAATCTTTCTCACCACTTTGGCCCAGTGAGGAAGCAGGATTCTCTGGTCATCCAGGATCATAAGGCGGGTCTTGGCATATGGGGAGGAGTGGAGGGCAGGACCAAGGTCCATTGCAATCCAATCACGTTGAGTTTCTGGAGTGAAGCCCAGAGCCTGAAAACTGTAATTGGTCAGTTCACCAGCTGTGGGCTCGTTGCCAGTGGTCAACCCCCAAAATGAAATGTTGTGTTTCTTATACTCTTCCAGAAACCTGAGAGATGCGAGGAGAGAAAATAGTCAAATGAACACCACAAAATCACAAGTAGAATGTAATTATAGCACAATGCAATAATTTTTATTTATAATATAAAAGCAGTATGATGTAATTATAGTGTAATTATAATAAAATTATGCATTCACATCACATGTATGTAGTACAAATTCTCAGCAGGTGCTAGTGACTTAACGCACCTGATATAATACTGTGCCCAGGTCTTGTACTCCTTGCCCCCTGGCTTGCCTTTGAGTGTGCCCTTTCCTATGAGTGCACCATTGGTCTTTAACCAGCCGGGGGCACTCCAGGCTGAAGCAAACAGAGACAGGGGCCGAGAGGACAGGGCTTGGGCCCGCTGCAGCAGGGGAATCTGGTGTGATCACAGCATCATGAAGCAGTTCAAGGTCAACTCCATCAGATATGCCTTTAATGTCCGTCATGTGTCAGTCCGCATTATGATCATTTGTGCACAAGGGCATCACCTTCATGCCCGTGTCTTCCTTGGCGAGGCTAAAATTGAGCAAGCCGTAGTCGTTGGCCGAGTCGGCATACGTGTACAGGCGAGTTGAAAAATCACAGCTAGCCATCGGCACTCTGACCACACTGTACTCTATACCTATGAACACAGAAAGACAGAACTCATTGCGTTATGAATATCACCCCACACCCAAAGGAAAATCAGATAATACTGTCTTGGCTTTGTCATCACAGGTCTATTTTGTTATACATAGGAAAATAACCTTTAACAGCCAAATCATTAACTAGTGTTCTAAAATCAATACATCTACTTTCATCTACTTTTCATGACATCTGCTCTTTCTCTCACTCTCTCTCTCACCCTCTGGGGAAAAGTACTGTCTGAGAAGCTGGTCCTGAGTTCCAGCCGACAGGGACAGAATGTTCATAGCTGCTGCGTCTGTCATGGCTCCACCAAAGCCCTTAACATGCTGGTACTTCTGAGTGGGCACCAGAGTGATCCTGAGATCTGAGACAACCAAGTTATATATATCAAGAGCAGCAGTGATTGAATAGAATCTTTCTCAGCAATATATTGTTATTATGTGAAAAGGTAACAGGAGAGTTTCAGAATGTCCTCTATATGCAGCACAAATGTATTTGTATTATTTAACTGTTAGAGCCAGAAGGTACGAATGAAGAGAATCGCTCTGTGTCTGGATAAGACCGTCACGATGTATCACGTCTCTGACACAAATGTCACTCAAGGGTCACTTTGATGTATTACACTGGTGTTAAGGATAAATGCACACATAAGAGACCAGGATCATGCATCAGTGTCAGCCAGCACTCCTGCAACGCACCTGAACCGCTGCTGTTCCTCTGAACCTGCCTTTGCTCCTGCTGGAGCCTGCTGCCCGCCTGACTGCTCGTGAACGTCAGGAAGTGACCCACAGCAGGTAGGCGGACGAGGCCAACGGAGTCGCAGTGTGTCGCATTACACTCACACACTACTGAGCTCTGGCCGAACCTCCTCGCCTGACAGTCGTCGCTGGCAGCTACATAAAAACAGTGAACCCGTGTAAAAATACACTGGCGCGGAACCGCCAAGCTGGTTTATATTATCAATATAAAAATACTTTCATTAACAGATACACAGAAAAGTACTACGGATGAAAATTTAAAATTATTAATGAGCATTAAAAATATATATTACTTTTTTCTGTAATGGACAAACCCACCTGTGATGGTCAGTGAAGAAAGAATCGCGTAAAGAACAAGAACAGCGGACGGCCTCATATTTGAGTTAAGGAAGGTCCCACACTTGGTTCAATCAGAGTGGTTTCATATTCGCTTCACCAATTATTCATTTCCATTAACAATACACCAAGGCGTGATTACAAACTCGGTCTTTTCTACCTTTTCGCTAGTTAGAGTAGCTTAGACGGACATTTACTCCTGTCATACCGCGATAGTGACATATGCAGACTGTTATAGACATTAGTGAAGTTTTGTTCCTACTTCTTCAGCCATCAGTAGTCACATGACCATCACATGACACGTGACATCGTGTACTGATTGTTTTTACAGTGTGCTAAAATGACCGCTAGATGTCGCCAAGGTACAATAACAAACCTGCGTCTGAAAATTCGAAAATTGATAGCGAAACCTGTTAATGATACTCAGTGAAACTGTCAGCCATACAATAATTTTTAATACTTAAAAGTTGAATGCCAGTTAAGATAGGTTCCTAGAATACCGTGATGTCGGGCTGTGGCTTGCCGGTAGGTCATTAAAACGTAAAATTCCTGCAGTGTTTTGGTAATGTATTGAGACGAGAGATATAGGTTGACTTAAATTACTGTGCCCTAGTGTCTAAACTTTTGACTTTTACGAGATTAACAAAAAGCTCATAACAATGTATACATCTATTATCAGGAATAACTTAAATATGAATCAATATTAATTAGTCCAAGGTACATCATGTCTATTCAATTATATATTTTTTACTTAAACAGTAAATATTTTACTGCTAAGATTAACAGTAAACATTGTAGGTACTTACAAGTACTTCAGCATGTCATACAAACTTTATAATTTTTTGAAGTGTGAGAAGAACGAGACTGACATTTTCTTCAAATGGTTTTATTATTAAAGGCATCAGTTGCACGTGATCCATTGCATGTATTATCTGAGTGACAGAGCAAGAAGGAGAGCAAGATAGATTTATTACAGAAAGGAACACAATCTATCCAGGGCGGCTGGATTTCTGCTGCTGAGGAACAATAGTTCTTTCTTTCCCTCTTCTGTGTTGCCTGTAGGAAAATGACAGAATTCCTTAAATGTATGTTTGCAGATGATGTACATGTGTGGTGTTTACACACGCTCGCACACGCTGAGCCACTGCCCCACACACACTACGCTTACTATGTGGATGCTGGAGCCACTTCCGGTCCATGTAGTACAGGTAACAGCTCTCAAACTCCTTTTCACTATAGTTGGAAACAGGCACTGGCACAAAAGGGTCCATGTAATCAAATCCCTCCTAAAAAAAAAAAATGTACATGGCATAAATAATTTTCCACATCTCCAGAGTACACAGGGCCAAAACATGAGGCACCTTTGCAGACCACATGTGATTAAAAGAATGGAGAGGGACGACCTCTTAAATTATGAATATTTTGAAATTTGTGCTGTATTATCTCTTTAAGAATTCCCAATTAACCAATATGGGCCTTTTAAAAGCAGTATAGCATTGTTCCTTAAACAAGCACTGAACATAGTGTTTTTTCCATTTTCAAATTGAGACTGAGAAATGAAACTCCATTTTAGGTGCTGTTCATGCAGGAAGCAGCTAATTCTAAAGGTCACCAAGTGTTGTTCTTTGTGCGTGTTGGTTTCCCCACCTCTCCCAGCAGCTCCGTGGGCATGTAGGCTGAGCGAGGTTTGAACAGAGACCCTGTCTGAGAGAGTGTTGTGACAACGGCTCCTCCACACTGAGGACGAACAGAATCACAGGGAGAGATGAAAAGACAAAAATGAAAACAGTATAAAAAAAATTATTATTAGTTAAGAGGGTGAAGACAGGGCAATATGAACTTTTACCCAATCATTCCTCAACATCTTCCTCAGGTTGTGAACAAGCGTTAGCTCCTCTGGGGATATCTAACAACACAAAAATGTAGAACAAAAAATATTTATATGAAAATGTATAGCAGTCTGGACTAATAAAACGTAATAAAGGTAATAAAGGTATACATAGATAAAAAGGTACCAGACTCTTGTCCTCCTTCTTCAAAGAAGTCTTTCCCCAAAGAGCATTGACTCCATCCACAGCCACAACCAGCCTGAAAGCGTGCTCAGTGGCGCCCCCTGCCTGCAGCCTCAGCTCCCTCAACAAGGCGCCTACTACATCGCTGCTGCTCTTTACACGTGACACACCCTGAAGTGGTAAAAAAAAAAACAAGAAGTCAAAGCATGAGGAGCATCCAAAACAAAAAAATGGGGGGGACAGGTATGTATTCTCTCTTTCCTTTTGCATACAGTACTAGTACTTGGGACAGTGAGGGTATAATAAGGATGTCAGGAGTTAACGCAGGTCACCTGGTCAACCAGCTCCCCCAGAGGACGCCCCTCTTCTGTGCTCTCTCTCTTAGTCCAAACATAACGCCGCGTTGTCTTGATCTGCTCTCCAGCAATGCAAAAAATGTGAAAATTAACCATGGACATCTGTCCAAAACTTTATATGGTATCAACTATGGATGTAATGTAACATGTGAAACCTTGTTATCATAGTCGGTAGTCAGTGTAGTCTTTAAAGCTACTCACCAAATCATTACAATATGTGGCTAGAACATTCACATAGCTAGAAGTTAAAATGTGTCTCTGTTTTAAGGTATACCTTAGACAGAAAATGCTCATTAGTGCTTTTAAAATTCTTAAGCCATGTGGAGGCCTGGATTGGTTGATCAAAGCGAGCTGGGCGGGATGACGACGGCAGCAGTTCCTTACAGTTCTTGACCCACAGATGAGCTACAGCCAAGAGAGAGCAAGGCGGAGAACAAGCAGGTGTACAGAGAGGTTTTGAACAAGACAGCAGACACATTCAAGTTGGGAGGATCTGTCACATAATCTATTGCATCTTTAGTGTAAACATTCAGCAAACAATCAAATAATTAATAAAATGACTGCTCAATGCTTCCTAATGGAACAATCTAACTGCATGAGCTCCTGACCATCAGGTATGTGGAGCAGAAGCCAGCCCTGAGTGGAGCAGAAATGCAGAGCGTGGCACAGAGACATGGTCTTCCCACAGCCAACCTCTCCATCTGATGTGCTGTCAAGGAAAACGCTCACAGGCACTTACTGAACAAAACCAAGATTAAGCAGAGGTTTACGTCAAACTATCAAACTGTTACCATACAAAATCATGAGTAGTAGAACAAGGAAAAGGTTTAGGAATGGTGTTTAGTAATGTTGCACGTGTGATTGCGGATACAGAGCATGTAGCGTAGCGCAGGTTTGCTATAGTCGGCTCTTTTCAGATAAGAGATGAGCTCCAGTGTTGGCTGCCTCACCATGATACAAGCTTCATTAAATGTCTTTATCTGGAAAGAGGGGAAACACAAACAAAACACTGTCATACTGTGGTAAACATCAGCAGTCAGTCCATTTTCCACACTTCACTTGAATCGTGTGACTTATTATGAAGTAGTCACATGCTGGGTACCTGCATTTGGAAGCGTGGGGGCAGTCCATGGGGGAATGCTTTTCGGATATCTGCAGAGGGGACCGTGTAGTATTGACCGACATGCTGCTCCCCATGGCACATCTGTGGAGCAGGGATGAATTAGTGCCCCAAATATCCAAATGACTCAGCAGAGAGACAGACATGCACATGCACTCCGCAGGGCCGTTACATCTACTGGGCCTTAACTGGTGGTACATACTGGGTCACTCTCTGAAGTCCTGAAGAACGCCAGCTGACTTGGCACATCTGAAGCTGTTGCTTCTGCAACCTTTCCCAGCTGACGTCCATTGCTGCTGATGTGGAGAGGCTGTGTCTGTGACACCTAAAGATGACAAGCTGATCACTCAGGGGCGCTGAGAGGGGTTCGTTATGTTCTCTGGTAACATCAAAACGCTGAGGCAAATAAAGATACGAATGCAGTACATTTTAACACAGAAATTGTGGTAGAAGACATGGATGCAAGACCACTTACTGTTAGACATAATCGTCGAAAAACTCTTGGTAGAATGACATTCTGTAAAAACACAGTTAGATTAAAATAACTACATAAGTCATTTTCATTTATGTAAAGTTGCTATCTCTGCTCAAAATAAAAACGTCACACTTATAAGGTTTGTGTGAGGTAATCTGTACAAGTTGACATTGCAGGAGCTGAGCAGAACTTTGCCTAGGCTGTGTTAAGTCATATTACAGCTTTATGAAATTCCTTTTGGAACGTTAATACAATGTCTTAACAACATAATAAAGCTGGAAGTGTAGACTTACACATAGTTAAATCCAAAACATCCCGTCTCTATACAGAGGACTTTTTCTCTTATTATTATGGATGAAGTAGTGCTGAGAGACACGTGCAACTGGCTGTAATGTGTGTCAAATCATTTCAGTAATGCTTACGTCACGTCAGACTAAAGCTCCATTCTGTTCCACAGGATCTCTAAGCAATGCCCTGTATTTCCTTTACATCAATCATGTGAAGTGGGTCAAGGGAGCTGCAGTTGATTAAATCCTCTGAACAGGAACGATCTACCTCGTCATCATGAAGATAAAATGCTTCTTACCCCGTTTCTCTTGACAGCTGGGTAATTAAACAGCTGTTTTGCTTGATAATGTTGCAGGTGTCTATGCAATACCATCATATATTTTGGAGGTAAAATGAATTTAAGGTTGATGCTGGCTAAGCAGCTTGCTAGAGTCAATATTTAAAGTGGTGAAATTTATTTGCCAGCTGCTTTGGCAACTTTTTCTGAGCAGGTTATTTACACATCATTGATTGGTTTCAGTGAAATGTATGAAATATTAATAACACTCACACATAAATAAGCTCTGACATCTCAAATAATCAGCCAGCACGGACACTCAAATGGCCAGGTCTTCACAAGGAACACAGTGACTGATGGGTAAACTGATGGGTAATCTGAACATCTCGTAAAAAGTTTTATATACTACTCCCTACGCAGTCGAACCTCCCTTCAATATCCCAGTGAACCCAGTGTTCACTCCCTATGGGTTGGCATCTGCCCTAAAGTGGATGAATCCCTTGAGTTGTCCACTTTGCCGGGAATTTTCAGGGCCACAGGAATACAAGAATGACATTGGCGTTCATAAACGTAACAAATTACATTTTGAGAAAACGCACAATGTCAAACTTAAGGTCAGGAAACAATCTGCACTATGTAGACTATTAGCATTACATTTGTCTACAGTATTATCTGTACACATACTGCATGTACACTTTTGATGCATGGGTGCTGTTTTAACCACTGTTAGTGTTAAAAAGTACATAATGATCTATTTTGAGGAGATGGTGAGAAATTCAAACATATCACCAAAAGACCAAGTCTAGCACATTAACAAATAAACTGTAAGGACAGATAATGAGGTTTCATTCCAGTGAACATGTAGTGCTATGGGTTATGAAATAAACACACATTTTTTATTACTCATAATTTGAGAAAAAGTACAGAATTTAGTCTACCTGCAGCTCTGTTGGCTATAAGCAGCCACACTCATTTACTTGTATTCATCAGTTAGCTAGCTAACCGTTGGACTTTCACGTAGGTAGCGAGCTAACGCTGTTAGTACTGCCCAAGTACTGCAACGACGAAGGAGTACCATGCTCATTCTTCCCCACGACAGGACCTACACGTACTAGCTACATACATTTTGACAGGGTACTGTTTTAAAAGCTTTATCTGAACTATATCATGGACGGAAAATATGGTAATGTAACGTCCATGCTGTCTGGATGTGTACAGTGTTGAATACAACCTCACCTTGACAACTGGCGTAATCTACTACAGCTAGCTTAAAAGCTAACCTAGCTGAAAGGCTGCATGGAAATCATTGAAGCTAACGCATGAAAAAATAAATTCAGACTCTGATTACAACTACTTACCATATTCCGATATAATCAGTCGGTATTTACACAGACAAAGATTTATACAAGTAGAACTACGAACAATTTAGAAATACAGCTAGTAAGTGTCGTCCTGTCACAGATGTACAACGATGTGCGCCGCCATGATTGTTTTAAGTAATAGGATATTACGTAATGGATCCCGTTAACGAGTGAAATATAGAAAACATTCAATATTTTAAAAAATCTAACATTATTTATATATTTCATATAAGTATGAAAATGTCTCACGTTGCCATGACTTACAGAGAAATATACAAAATGAATGCATATATATTAGAAACATATATAGACACATGATCAATAGTATTGTACATTAGTATTTTATTTAATAAAAGCGCATTTATTCTAAAAAGTGGATCAAATTTCTAATGTCATCCATACATAATTGGTTTACAGTGGAACAAAAAATGCTCCAAAAAAATCTGCAAAATATATTTAAAACATGGTTTGGGTAATATTATTTATATCCTTACTGGTATTTCAAACAGGCTATATTCTTAAATAGTATCACAATTATCTTCAATCTTATAATTACTGAGAAAATACTTACTGTGATCTTTTGTGTCATTGTATCACAAAAGAGAAAGTAAGAGAAAGCAAGGATGTACAACATGGTCAGGAAAAATATGGAGTAGACAAGAGTGATCAGGATAAAGGCTACAAGACAGTCACCAAAAAGTTTGATGTATCATTGACAAATGATTGTGAACATGAGTCTGTATCCCATATAGATGTGGTCACAAGGGGAATATCAACCCAACATCAAAAATAAAGTATATAGTCCATATAGTATAGTATATAGTCCACATAGAGAAAGAGGTATAATCCAAAGCTTATCCAGGCTGACCTTCAAATGTATGAATGAATATGGGTAGAAGACAAAATGTTCTCAGAGAAACACACACGAAAAAAAAGACAAAATGCATGCTGAGAAGCCACAGTTGTTCCTAGAGATTGTATTTTGGACAAACAAAACAATGTGAGAGCTTTTAAGTAAATTATATCAACAGAAGAAAGCTTTCAAAGGGAAGAACATCATTCCTGTGGTGAGACATAGTGGAGCCACACTGATGTTGTGGAGCTGCTTTGCTGTCTCTGGAACTAGGTATTGTGAATCTGAACAGGCCACATTAAAATTACAATATTATCAAGGTATTTGGGGGGGGGGAGGTCAAGCACAGGGTAATAAAGCCGTGTGAGTCTCAGGTCATGGATCCTACAGCAGTCAAAAATGGACACACGAAAATTAAAAACTGAAACACTTGGACCCTAGAAGTGGCCCACGATGAGTCCTGAATCTCATTGAACATCTGTGTAAAAACTGTCCATTGGGAGAGGATGTGCTATTAATCCTAATTAGATTTTTTTTTCTTTTATTCTTCTGCTACTTTCTTTTGTTTAATTTATAAAAGGTGGACACAAATGTGAGGTACTGGTGGTACCTGGTGGTGCCCATACCCATAGCCACTGTGAGTGTAGAGCCTTAAAAAGGCATATTAAATGGAAAGAAATAGTACAATAGGAAAAGATTTCTATTCAAAATTGTAGTCTTCTTCAACTTCTTTAAAATAATTATTTTATATGCAATTAAGCTACCAGATATCTTTGTTAAACTCACCCGAAATGTTTTGTCTAACTGCTCAAGGTAGCATCATTAAATCCACCAGAAAGTGCCCTTGGGGTCTTGAGAATTCTTGAGGTAGCATTGTTAAATTTAACTAACACCTGAGAACAATTCACAAGGCTCTATTTAATAAGTCTAATTATTCGAACACTAATAAGATGATAGATATCAAGGATCAAATCACACAGAATCATAATGATTGCATTGCACTTGTGTAATCATTAGATCTGATCAACTCCTATTTGTGGCCCACAACAGGCCTTTTGCTCATACGATTGGACAACTGTGGTCTATAGTCTGTGTTGTCCTTTAAAAATCCTTTATAATAGCAAAAATAAAAGTCATAGACTGAAATACTTTACTTGTTCAGTGGGGGGAAGCAGGTTATCAGTATTGAGTTGTCATTCAAAGTTGCTCCAGTGTTTACTCAGACTCTGTTTTGCTGACTGGCAGCAGTTCTGTATTTTATTTTCAGTATGTGTGTTTGCCACAGAGGGCAACTAAGGTGCTCTTTGATGTGTCATCAGTTCTAGGATGATTAAGTGCTAGCAGGAACTGCTTAGAGAGTGCAACATATATGGGCACATGTGGGGTTCAACATGATCATTTGTAAATGGGTAAACATTTCTTTAGATTCTTTCTCATACATCATTCACTCATGTATGTAGATCCTTTAGGATCTGTCTCATACATGTCTGCATGAGTTAAATGGAGCTAAAGAAGAGAGCACCATTGTATGCAGTTATCTGGCTTAACAGCAATTCTATAAAACACCAGCATGCATCCTAATGTTTTGTTTATACACAAATACCTATGGAAGTTGTATCATTATTACTACTCTTGAAAGTAAAGATAGGACTAGATGATGGGTAAATAAACTTATTTTCCTTACTGTGATTGCTCTACTGGAAGCCCCCTGGAGGACAGAATTGGGTGCAGGAATGGAAGAGAGGACAGACCCAGGACAGAGAACCATCCACCACTGGACATACAAGCACACACACATTGGACATGATTGGACATGAGTCACACATACATACACTCAGAGAGAGAATTTTTCAGGGATATCCAATTTTCATAAACTCCATGTTTTTGGACTAAGGGAGAAAGCCAGAGTCCCTAGAGGAAACCCACACAGACATGGTTCTTACCATACTTTCTTACTACAGAATTCTATGAATATTGCAATATTATTAAAACCCACCTATTTATTTATCTTGTACAGAAAACCAACACTTGATGTCTTTACAGGACAGTATTTGTTGGATAAGATGAACCGGAGCCCTCTAGCAGTGCCAAGTCAGAGACTGAGGTGGAGGAGAACCTCCAGTGACTCCAGACGTGGAGGTGGAGGAGGAAGCTCCTGTCAGGCAGCTTTGGGTTCTCGGTGTGGCAGCCAGGTCCCTCTCTTGTCTTTGTGCCTGTGTTGTCCTTGCATCTGTCCTAATGTTGTCCTTTGTGTTGTGCCTGTCACTGTGTCTGTCCCTGTCCACTGTTGTTCCTCGTGCCTCGTCCCTTGTTGTCCCAGGGAGGTCATCGTAGCTTCAGTACATCTGCTGGCTCCTCCCTGGAGGAACTGCTCTTGACGTGCTCTGGGCAGAGTGGTTCTCATGTTCCAGATCTGTCCTTCGGTGCGGGTCGGATGGTGCTGGGCGTCCTTCGGTGGGGGGGTAATGTCACAGTAGCCAAAATCCTCCCTTGTGTTCATGCGTTTCTGTGTGTGTGTTTCTGTGTAATTGGTTTCACCTGTCCCTCAGTGTCATGCATTGCATGTGTGTATTGTTAGAGTTTGTGTGTGTCGCCCTTGTTATTTGTCTTTGTACCTTCTAGAGTCCTGAGCTATTCATGTTCTGACACTTGTGTCTCAGCTTCCTGCCTCATGCCTGGCACTCAATGTGACAGCTACAACTAATTTAACATTTTCAACAGTTTTTCATAAAAAGAACAGTCATAAAGTCATTTAAACTACCTATGTTAATAAAGGAAGTAAAAGAGACAACAGAGAAATGGGACAACAGACACCTGAAGCAAGAAGGGGAGACATACCCACAGCGGGACACAGAGAAGAACTGGGAGATGGATGGCTGGGTTAAAGGCTGGACAAATGCATCTGCAAAAGTTTTTCGTAAGTAAAATTGTGTATTTTCTCAAGTAAAAGGTTAACTGCTTAGTAAATTTACACCAAAATGATTCTTCTTTTTGTTTACTGTGTCAACATCCCCAAAAGTGTTATTATTTGTAGAGTCTCTGGGTGTGACCTAACTGAAATCACCCACTGTCATCTATACGTCTTATACATATACGTCTTATACATCTCAGACACTATTTGCTGCAAAACACAGATCAGTGAACAGATGAACAAATGAAACACATTTTAGGCAGACTCACGTCCCGGCCCCCTCCCTGCAAGACATGAGGCAGCGTCAACACACACACCCCCACCAACACCAATCACACCACCACTTCACAACACACCCCCCAATCACCCCACTCCTCCTCACCATGTCCCTTCACCAGAATACTAATCCACACTCACTCAGTTTACCTCAGCCTATTGAAACCCACAGCTCCTTCCCTCCAGTGCTTTGAATTAGCTGCTACTGAGACTTGTGTGATGGCTGCCGGGCGTCTGGTTGTTTTTGGTTCTTGAGTTTGTCTGTCTTAGTTGTCAGTTCATGCTTTATTCACATCTTGATTACACAATATTTGTCACAGACGTTAAGTTTCGATATTAATATACTACTGCTAAAGCCAAAGATTTGCACAGTTTTGCATATGAGCTACAAAGCCAAGCAAGTCAACTATCCAAACTGTGAATGACACCCCTGACCCTCTTTCACAAGAACCTGAATGAAACATTTAATGGATCAAACAATGAAATGGTCAGACAGCATGATATATAAAGCATATACAATATAATATTTGGGCTGGAAAGACTGCAAAGTGCTTCTGACCATATGAATAAAATTCAGCAGTCCATAACTGTCATCAGATATTTTGCACCTATTTTATTGAGACTGTATATTCTTGTTGCAAGATATTCTGAAAAACAGAACTGGAAGTTCCAATGGAAAGGTTTATTAAGTACACAGTGAGGAGTGCCTTCAGAACCCAACAGACATTAATAAAGAAAGGGAAAAACAAACAAAAATAATAATAAAACAAGTCAAAATAAACAAATTAATTCAATACACACATAGGCCTATCAACCAGGCCCTAAAACCCATTTGCAGTCCCAGCCAGCTCTCCCCCTAATCACAGGGTTCTGCCTTTCACAAACCCATTAACCTATTGGATTCAACCACCCACCGGTACGTTTGCAGGTAAGTTTTTTAATGTACAAGTTCTGATTACATATATCTATTTCAACTTGACTCAAACATTTTATTATTTAGTCAATACAAAATTCTACTTGTAGCACAACCTCAAGACTACATCACCCATCAGCCCCCTGGGCTCAGGTCCTTTGACCTGTAAGAGGCTGTAAACATAATTTCAAAACTCACAATAAATCACAAGATAATCACAGTTGTTTATTTGTTTTTCAGAGTCCTGACAAGGTCCAACTGGTGTTTGCCACTGCAGCCCTGTGGGTACCAATAAAAGAGTCTTGTCTTGTGTTTCTGTTCATTATAATAGCTCACAGGAACGGCCGAGAGCTCCGGTACAATTCCTCTGAAGTCTTAGCTCCTCCTGCTGTGGATGTCCAAATGATCTGTGTTATAGATATTAATCTAATACAATAACATTCAGTGGAAAGAGTGATTTTAACACAGGAATACGGTGGTTTCGTACTGATATGGCATCTACACAGTTGAAACAAACATGGAAGAAATGACAACCTAGAGGTTCTTGAAAAACTACCGATAAGAGGGTATACACAAACATGCTGTTGGTGTGCAAGACTTTGAGAAAGAACATGTTTGCTCGAAAAGAATTTCTGTGTTATGACCGACACTGCTTACCCTCACCGCGAGTGTGATCAGGGGCTCCAGATCACGTATGATTGTAGTCTGCGTCAGCAGCACAACAACAGACAACGGCCTTCTACAAATACACCACTGTGAAGTGCAGAATGTGTGCTAGTTTGTAGACCAGATAGTTTTCTCATTGATCAATTTCTGCATGATAAGGCAATTTAATGATTCACCCAAGGTCACTGCTAGTGTCCACTGTAGTGATAACCATGAAGCTAAAACTGGTCATGCGCTGTCGCATCACTCACTACACAGTTCTAAACTGTCTCTGGTAGCATCATCAGCACAAGAGCCGTGCATCAGGAGCTTAATGAAATGGGTTTTCATGGCCGAGCAGCTGCACACAAATCTAAGATCGCTGTGAGCGAGGCAGAGCAAAGACTGGATGGCTGTAAAGTGTGCTGCCACTGGACCCTGGAGAAGTGGAAATGTGTTCTCTGGATTGTTGAATCATATCTCACCATATGGCAGCATGATGAATGAATCTGTGTTTGGCAGATGCCAGGAGAATGCTACCTGTCAGTAAAGTTTGGTATAGAAGGGATAATGGTTTGAGGCAGATTTGGTATGGGCTAGGCCCCTTAGTTCATGTGAAGGGTAAAGTTAATGCATTATACAAAGAGATATTAAACAATGATGTGCTTCTGAGTCTGGCAACAGTTTGGGGAAGGCCCTTTCCTGTTTCAGCATCACTGTGCCCTTGTGTACAAAGTGGGGTAAATAAAAGACACGGTTTAACAAGTTTAGTGTCCAAGGAGGCCCAGTGGCACAGAGCCCAGACCTCAGCCAAGCTGAACATCATTGGGATAAATGGGAGCATGGACAGTGAGCCAGGCCTTCTCATATAAAATCAGTGCTCTTTGATTTAACGGGCACAAATTCTGACAGATACTCTTCAAAATCTTCAAAGCCTTCCCAAACAGTAGAGGCTGCTATTATCAAGGCAACATTCACATTATAAGATTATTAAATCCAGCTTGAGGGAGGGGGGTTGGGCAGATCATATATGCCTGTCTTGATGATTCACATTTGGATTTGCAATGGACTTGTATCTGTCTGTATCTCGGGGGGGTTGTCTATTTGATTTAGGGGAATTGCAATGACATTTTAATGCCATACAATGTACACTTACCCTCACAAATTAAGCGGAGCATGTTAAGGTTAAGGCCCAAAAAGTAACTGCAGCAGAGGGAAGTATAGGCAAATGTATATCCTCATGTGTATTTACCTTATCCCTGGCAAACCCTGAAATTTGTTTGATATGCCAGCGTAACCAAAGTTATTAGGTGCTGTCATCACAACACTGTGAATTAGCATAATATGCTAATGTGCAAATAACTACCCCATTTTAACATTGGGTATAAAGATTGTTTGTGTTAAATATACGATGTTAACCAACAGAATCAGTTCTTTAAAATCATATAGCACTTTCCAATTCTAACCTACACTATATTGCCAAAAGTATTCAATCACCTTCCTTGATTCACAAATGAGCACAAGTGACATCATATTCCTAATCCATAGGGTTTGATATGACGTCGGTCCACCCTCTGCAGCTAGAACAGCTTCAACTCTTCTGTGAAGGCTGTCCACAAGGTTTAGGAGTGTGTTCATGAGGATTTTTAAGCATTCTTTCAGAAACACATTTGTGAGGTCACATGCTGATGTTGGACAAGAAGGTCTGGCTCTCAGTCTCCGCTCTAATTCATCCCAATGGTGTTCTATTGGGTTGAGGTCAGGACTCAACTCAGTCAAGTTCATCCACACCAGACTGCCTTTAAGGCCTTGCTTTGTGCATTGCTGCACAGTCATGTTGGAAGAGGAAGGGGCCAGCTTCAAATTGTTCCCACAAAGTTGGGAGCATGCAATTGTCCAAAATGTCTTGGTATGCTGAAGCATTCAGAGTTCCTTTCACTAGAACTAAGGGGCCAAGCCCCTCCTGAAAAAAACAACCTCACACTTTAATCCCCCTCCACCAAACTGTACACTTGCCACAATGCAGTCAGAAAAGTACCGTTCTTCTGGCAACCCCAAACCCAGACTCATCTATCAGATTGCCAGATGGAGAAGCACGATTCATCACTCCAGAGAACACACCTACACTGCTCTAGAGTCCAGTGGCGTTGTGCACACACACCACTGCATACGACGCTTTGCATTGCACTTGGTGATGTATAGGTTGGATGCAGCTGCTCGATCATGGAAACCCATTCCATGAAGCTCTCTGCACACTATTCTTGAGCTAATCTGAAGGCCACATGAAGTTTGGATGTTTGTAGTGATTGACTGACCTCTTTGCATTACGCACTTCAGCATCCACTGAACTCGCTCCGTCAGTTTATGTGGTCTACCACTTCGTGGCCAAGTTGCTGTCGTTCCCAAATACTTCCATTTTCTACTAATACAGCTGACCGTTGACTGGAATATTTAGGAGTGAAGAAATTTCACGACTGGATTTGTTGCACAGGTGGCATCCTATCACATTTCCACACTGGAATTCACTGAGCTCCCCATTGTTTCAAAAATGCTTGTAAAAACAGTCTGCATGTCTAGGTCCTTAATTTTATACATTTTATGTGGCTATGGAAGTGATTGGAACACCTGATTCTGATAATTTGGAGGGTGAGAGATTTTTTGGAAAATGTACTTAAAACAAAATATCATTGTATTCATAAAGGTTAACATTTTTTATACATTTCTATTCAAGATATCAGCATATCATAATTTCAAATGTGGCAATGAGTTTGACATTGTAATATATGTGATACAGAATGTTCATATTATTCCTATATCATATTCTCTGTTCCCAGCATCCTAATTAATGCATGTGTCCCGGTGGCATTCCCATGCCTGCAGTAGCCAGCACGCGGCGATGTTGAGCACGTGGCGTTTGTTTATGTTTTCGTTGTCGTTTGTTCTTGTTCTTCCCCACGTCTCCCATATTGTCATAACGGGGTTATGTCGTTATGTTCAAATTACTGAACCTTTTTCTGTACGTTCTTCGCCCGTAACACCATGAAAGCATGCTTAGATAAATTAGAAGACAGATAAAAATTTTATATATGATATATTCATAATAAATATATGTATATCTGACTATTACAGTAGACACATTATATATAGACTACTCTTAAAATGACCCATCATCACATATCTCTTCCTCTGCTCCACCAAGGACCTTCACTTCACCAGTACAGTGAAGTATACCACGTTTGATTCCCTTGTTTTCTTTACTTTTTAAGATGTTCAATGTTTATGTTCTTAAATATCCAGTGTCGCTGTTCCATTAGCCTATTTACAGGATTTTGAGAGTACGCGGGATCAAACTCGTGATCGAGCGCCACCTCTGGTCACCTTAAGTAGTGCACTTATTTTGATTCACACAACGTTAGTGAATTACAACGCTGCGAGTATCTACAGGAAACGTAGCAGAATGTTACATCCAGTTATATGGCAATAATTCAAACATCGACGAGGTCAAATTTAGAAAATATACACATTAATATATGGAACTTTTATTCGTGTACAACAATCGACATAAAATATATTCTGATAATATAATACAAATCATTACATTAAAAATAAGTCAAAATAAGTCAAAATGAGACACAATGGTTGTTGGTTGCCAATTAGATTGGATAAAGCAAACGGAACGCTGTTTTATCATTGCTTTGACCCTTCCAAAAATACTTCCGACAATATAGCAGTACGTGCCATGGGCAAGCACCCGTTTTATGCTCCGTCCGATTTTACGAGTTTGTTTTTCTGCCTTTTTTCGGGTCACTGATGGCGAGCGGTGGTGAACAGTTAGGCTTTACTGGGTACGGGATTGCACTGATCCCTTCAGCGATTACTAGTAGTTGGATATCTGGGTACACAATGTACGACTATGCTTTAGATGTAAAACAACTGCGCAAGAGACGGATAGCGGGAGGGGAGGAGGGGGGCTCAGAGGAGAAAGGGGGAACTCGAGTGTCGTACGCTGTTGCACAACGTTCATCTTCACGGGTCCATCACTCGAACGGACGCGCAACATCCCTGCTCTGCTCGCCTCGGCTCGTTGTAAACGAGAGCTGGGCTGCTCCTCGTCGTGGGATCTTCTTCAGGTATGTGCTCTTTGCGGCGTGGGTAAGTCAACCCTCATTTTGTAACATAAACGAACAGGGGAATCGTTATTGCCGTCTTCTAAATCGCCATCTCCGACTTCAGACCACAGTGAAGTGAAGCTCCTGCTCAGTAACAACTGATGTAATTTGAAACGGAACATTCATATTTAGGCCTTGGCAGATCGTTACGATATATTGTGATAATATTTGTAGGCGGTTAGTTAGGTTATTTGATTTAGGCTGCAGCACTCGCTTTTAGATTAGCACGAGACAGGCTATTACAGAGGTCCCATCTATTTCTAGATCAATTGTTTTTGAAGACTCATAATATTTTTTGTTCCACTTCGTAATTACCTAGTGCTAAAAGCAATACTGTCATATTGTACTATTACTGTTTTTTTTACTCATCATGTCCGCAGGTTTCTCATTTTGGCACAACTACTGTGTAGTCTACTAACCCAGAGATGTAGGCTGTAAGGCAATAGACTCATTCTCTCTTCTGCGCTCCTTTAACAAGTACAGTTTTTCTTCTGTAGTGATGTGGCGGAAACGCCATTATAATAGGCTACTAATTAATTACGCACGTTTCTGTGGACTTTCTTCCTCGTCGCTTTAGGTTCTAGTTTATTCTATTTTCGGAACACCCTTCTATATCTAGGTCAGAGTGAAGAGCGCAGAAATGGGAGTCGGTCTTAAGTTTGTCAGTCGATGGTAATCTAGGTCCCTTTTCAGTAAAACTCAGGGAAGACTCCAGAAACTGAGAATGAGCAGATGAACTTATGACCCTGCACTGGACAGCGTATTCTATGTTGTGATTTACAATAAGGGCGGTTTACCCACTGCAATGGATGACAGTTTCAAGGTGCCTGAATTGCGAAAGATTATGAGTGACATCTAAGTGATTTAACAAAGAGCTGCATTGTTGTCAAGTCATGTTGGTTGGTTGAGAAACTATTTGAGAACTAAGAATTCTGGTCTAATATAATCACCCAAGTAATAACTGAAATATAGTAACTTGCTGGAAGGTAACTGCACTTGATATGGAAAGGGTATGAGAGTACCTGTCGGAAGACCGAACAAAAGTGCTGAACTAATTACTAATAAAATATGGTGGAACAAAGAATCAGTAATACTGCTGAAATAGATCTGAAGAGGGAAATGTTGAGGTAAGAGGACAAAAGAAGGAAAAAGAGTAGCACTTGTGAAGTAAATGCTTTTGAATGCAAGGTCATAGAATAGAAGAGAGTATTAGTAGAGAGCAAGAAGGGAGGTGCAAGAAGAAAAGGGATACCTAACTTGAATTGACTTAAAGAAAGTCAGACCCTTAAATCATTTATTTGTTTTCTCATTTTCAAGATTTGTATCAGCATCACCATTGTTAAGGAGATCATCTGATTTCAGAAATAGACCCATGGTACAGCAGGGAGATCATGACTTTCATTAATGAATTTCATGAAGTTTATTATTCAGTATTCAGTGGGATATATCGTGCAGATGAGGGCGGTGTTTTTGCTATTATGAGATGGATGAAATAGAAAGGGTGTGTGTGTGTGTGGGGGGGGGGGGCAAAAAAAACTTAATAGGAAGGAGGTAGAAGCAAAATGAATGATTGTGGTAAACTTTGAAAAGTAGGCGTAGGTCCCAGCGAGGGAAAGAGACCCTTAAATATCCTTTCCACTTTGCTCTTGAGCACACCCCCCCCCCCCCCCCCCCCCCCATCCCCACACACACACACACACACACATACGCGCAGGCGCGCTGTGCACTGCACTCTCTCTGTTTTCCACAGGCCCATTTTTCATTCCTCCATTCCTTTGGGATTATTTTTTATAGCACCAAATCCTAAAAGGAGTCCCATGAATGTTGTACCTTCCATAGAAAACCACTGAACATTGTCCACAGTGGGGTTCCACTTCAACCATGCAGTAATATTACATGCAGTAATCATTACATTTTTGATGATTATGATCACTACATACACTGAGGTCCTGAGATGCTACCAATGAGATTGTACTGCATGAGTGTGGATACACAAGAAATTGCTTTTTTTCTGTGGCTCAGAGTTCTTTGAATCATACAGTATCGACCTCCACAGCTGTTTAGCAGAATGCACATCCTGCGTTGTAGTCGTATGTTTTTTCCTTCAGGCTAGAGGTTGACTACTGTATTTTATGGGTCCCCTGTGCAGTGCACTGAGATCATCATTCAGAGTCTTCCATAGAAATGAGCTCATCTTTTTTTGGAAAGCACCTGCTTTTTGGACAGCTCAGAAAACAGTTTTGGCTGACTTGTCTAGAAAACAGTCAAGGGAATTTTTCAGGGTTTGTTCAAAGAACGATTTGTGGGAACTTGTTTGAAGAGATGTAATGTTTCAGATTATGCAGCTACTACTATTGCTAATAGTAGTAATCTTACAACAAGTATTATGACAAATCTATAGAATAATGAAGTCATTATAATAAACTGTTCTTTACCATTCATTTCCCCATGACCTCCTTGCATTTCTGTTCTAGGCTGGAGAATCAGTAAAAGAAGATTGCATTGAACTTAATTGGTTAGGAGTTTGAACATTTATTCAACAAACATTGTTCCTGGAAAAGTTGCCTTACACTTTGTGTTGTCTCATTACCGAAAGTCCAAATGGAAAAGAAAATGAAGAAGGACCTACCTACACTGACACCGGAGGGAGGGGGCGAGTATAGGAGGATAGAGGGTAGGAGAAGAATGAGAAGGTCCAGAGTTGAAGATCTGGATGCTTCATTTAAAGAAATTGACGGCAGAGATCAGCATCTGCAGGATTTAGCAATCCATGAAGCTGACCACTCAGAAAGCAGTCTAAAGGTCAAGATTGGACTTGGGGTTAAACGAACCAAGAAACCCCCAAAGAGACTAGAAAACTTCATATGTCGTCCCACAGTTCGAGGTTCTCAGAGGCCTGGATCTGTAATTGGGCATGACCTCTTTGATGAAGGGGGTGGTATGACGGCTAAAACCAGAGGCTCTAATCAATTACATCATTCTGTTCACAAGAAATACAATGGAGAATCCCTTGCAACAAGTTCAGCCATCACAAATCCAAGTCCACCAACAACGCTTCTCTCATCACTGATACCTTCCAGAAGGGCGTGTCCAGCTTCAGACTCCACAAATACTATGACAGCTGAAAAGGTAAGGGCCACTCAGTTTATACCAAACATTATTGAACCTTCTTTTCTCATTATTCCATGACCTGTGCACCTTGAATAGTGATAATCCTAATTTTCATATTGTATAATTGTAGGTAGGGTGTGATTAATAATTGTAGTATAATTAGTATCGTTTATGGCACATCTCAGCAAACTCTTTGTTTGAGGGTTATAGAAATAAGTAATAACTAGTTCCACCGTTACCTGTATGTATATGAGGATGAGACAAGGATAAAACTCAAACTCCTCAAACATCAAAAATATTTTCACAGCTGCATGATAATATGAAGACATATTCTTTGATACACTCTTTTTGTAAAGCACTATTGTGTTTAGCACAGCTGTTTAAAATGTGTGGAACAACTTATATGATTGGCTGACACTAATTAATCACCCCATGTCATTTATATTCTACTTCAGACAACCCCTTTGCGCATAGTGTCCATGAATGTGTCTGTGCATTTATAAATCAGAGTTACCTCATGGATACATTCTCATGCCCTTGGTGACATGTGGCAGTGGTTCTGTAGGTCATTTCTACTGCCTGATAAAGACAGGGCCCTATGTTTTTAATCAGTGATGCGTAATGCTAGAGGACAGACTAAGCCCAGAACAGACTAATCCCATAAGTAATATTGGTAATACAAAAAAGGAAAACATACACCGGACTTTCAGAGAATGTTAGTAGATAGTAAATATTACTCCTTGAATATTATGATTAAGAATATGGTTTGAAAGCTTATCTTGACTTGTGGAAGGTGACAAATGTGTCTGGACAGTCACTGATATTTTGTACTTTATAAATAACATTAAAGAGATTAACTAGCAGTTCATCTTCTGTTGTTACTCCCCTTTGACTATCTACCTCATTTCCAGTCCCTGTGCTTGACTCTTTTACTGCACTCCTTTCCTCCCTTTTCCTGCCACACTCTTTTTGTACCATGCTCTGCTTTCCCATGAAGTAAGCATGTGTGTGTGTGTGTGTGTGTGTGTGTGTGTGTGTGTGTGTGTGTGTGTGTGTGTGTGTGTGTGTGTGTGTGTGTGTGTGTGTGTGTGTGTGTGTGTGTGTGTGTGTGTGTGTGTGTGTGTGTGTGTGTGTGTGTGTGTGTTGGGAATGAAGTAGAAAGCTTGGATTTCACTTGTTCACTAGACAGACAGACACACAGATTGATAGACTGACAAGACTAGTTTGTGTGTGAAAATAATTGCCTTTTATTATGCATCCTCTCTGACAGGCTCTTCCAAAACAAACTAGAAGAGCAAATTTACAGTCAAACGTCATGGTAGAAGAATTTCCTAATGCAGTTCAACCACAGTCATCCAGCAAACTGTCCATTACCCAGAAGAAAACTGCAACTACTCCCATAAAGCAGACACACTCCCCCGCACCAAGTCCCTCTTCTTCCTCACCATTACAGCAGAACTCCAGTTTAGAAGAGGGTATGAAACTTCTTAACAAGGACATGAAAGAGCAAGCTCTGAGTTGTCCAATCTCCAGTCATGGGAATCAGAGTAAAACCAACTTATGTACTGTATCACATAACACAAGTTCACTGTCCCCAAAACAAACATCGTGTTTTCTAAAGAATGTTTCCAGTAATTTAGAAACGTATTTCAGTGTTAATTTGAAAAGAAAGGAAGATGAAGTTTGCATGGAAGAGTTAGAGCATCCCAACCAGAGAGATTCTGGAACAATTGCTAATGACGAGGATGAGGAGCAGAATGGTTCCATGCAGCAGTCGAGTCCTTGTGCAAATGCCCCACCAGTACATTCTTCTACTCAAGTAGATGGTTCCATATCCCCCAGTAAGAGCAGTGCCAACACACCAGGCGTATCAGAGAGTAGTAAAGGGAGCAAGGAACACAATGAAAATAAACATCTATATGGAGCAGAAATTACCATGAATTCGTCCCAAGCAGTCCATGTTGAGCAACAAAACGATAGAAGTACAGAAAGATCACATGTTAATGAGCATGGGAAAAAGGTCACACATTGCTTATATCAAAAGGAAAGTAAAACAAATTGCTCATCTACTACTAACTCTGAAAGCCCAACAATGAACACTCAAAAAGCTCCTGCTTCAGTAAAACTTGTTATGGATGGCTCTCCTTCAAAATTCAAGCAAGATGAAAACCCTTCAAAGAAACAGAAGGTCAGACACCTTCGCTGCAGTAAAACTTCAAAGTTGAGTAGTGAGAGTAACTTTAATCCTGTTGCCTGTACCAGAGTACTGCAGGGTTGTTCACAAAACGAAACTCTATCCCTCAAGTCTTCGAAGACCCTATCCTCCTCTCAACGTGAGAGAAAACTAGCCGGACGACCTCCCAACCTGAAACAATCTCAGAACTTAATTGCCACCTCAGAAATGTCATCTCTTAGTAAGACACAACCAAGGAAAAGGGGTCGCCCAAAAATGATCAAGTTGGAAGTACCTTTACAGTGCAAATATTCTCAACTAGCTAATCCATCAAATCATGAAGATCCACAAGAGCCAGATTCAGAACCTGATATGAAACAGCCAAGAAAACGAGGACGCCCCAAGCTGTCTCTTTCTAACACAACACAGGGAGTTCAGCCAGCATTCGTTTCCAAGAAACAGGGTGCTGGAGATCATCAAATGACTTCAAAAGCAAGAGATACTCAAAAGTGCCACAGAAGCAATAGGTTAATAATGAAGACTATCATCCGAAAGATCAATAAGATGAGAGTAAAGAGGAGAGATCAGGTCCTGACACACATTCTCCTGGGGCAGAACCAGTGTGACGGTGCTGAGTCCGCTAAGGAAGGCAGTGGGGTAGATGTATGCAGCACAGTTTCTCCTGCTACACACTCTTTATCCTCCCTTGTAACATCTTTCGGAGGTAAACTTGGTCCTCAAATTAATGTCAGCAAAAGAGGAACTATTTATATGGGAAAGAGGAGAGGTCGCAAACCAAAATGTCAGAGAATCTCCACCATAGCATCCAAGCAAGTTCCCTTTTTAGCATCTAAGCAAATGTCCTTGGATACTCTGCAGTTTTACTCAAAGTCTGCATCTATGCATCAATCATTAGAGGCCCAAACTGGTTCCTTGTCTGGACCCTCTTGTACACTCAAAAATATTTCCTCTTCTTCATCCTCTGTTAGAGGTTCACAAATTAATCTTAATGCCAAAAAAGTAGAGGCAACATCCTTCATACACCTATGTGAACAACAAAATTCCAAGGCTCACTATGAAACAACACTGACTAGCAATACTGGGGTGGGAATTAATCACAAAACCACTTTAGATCGAAGTGAAAAGGAAATTAATACCAGGTTGTCAACTGATATGGGAATTTCCTCCGGAATGACTTCGGGTGCTGTATTTACCGGGACTGGTATTCCAAGGAGTACGTCCCTTAAGGCAAGACCAAAAACTCTTTCATCCTTAGATTCTCAGCACTTCCCTCCTGCACATTTGCCAGTGCACTCTAGTGTAGCAAAGGATTCTAATGGGAAACATATTCCCAGCCCTTCACTGGCATTCACCGATCAAGGGGCACATAAGTTTAAGTGCCATAGAAAGAGTCATCACTGTCTTGGTCATGACAAGCTTAGGAGACATAAATATAAATGTAAGAAGAAGTTTATGCAACTCAGGGCCAAAAGACAGGACCCAGATTTCCTTGCTGAGGTCGAGGACTTAGTTGTAAGACTTAGTGAGATCCATATTGTGCATCACATCACCAGAACAAGGCTTGATGATGATGGTAACACTCCTGGAAGAAAGAGTGTAAAAGGCAAAGGTCAAACTCATGATCATCAGTGCTTACAAGAAAAAGTTCACTCTCCAGCTATGTTTCAAATTAACCTCAGTGGATATTACTCACCCCATTCTGCCCTATCCTGTGATCCTCTTCATTATGTTAGAATGACAAATTCAAGAAGGAAGCATGGTTGCTCCTCTGAGCCAAGTGAACAAATTATTACTCATTTTCCTGTGATGCACAAACTTGCATATCCACTCTCGGGTGGTGGACTTTTCCATCCATCCTACAAAGTACCATTCACGACCACCTCACTTGGTTTTGGACTCTATCGAGGATACCCACCCACTACACCTTTATATCCATCACCCTTTCCACCATCATATGTACATCACTATTCTAAAAATCCCATTATAAGTCCTTCTAAGTTTCACAAGAAGAGGACCAAGCACCTAAGGCAAGACCCAACAGTTTGGGGAGGAAAGTCACAAGGGACATACCCCAGAGTTACACCTCACCTTTCCTGTGATTGCTGTAGTAAGCAGAGGTGGCAAAAGGAAAAGAGAGAGAAGGACGTTGGAGGAAGGGATGAACATGCTGGACTGAGAGAGAGAAAGCACGGCATTGAGTGGGTTCTTTGGCAAAATAAGCATGCAAAAGACAATGAAAATTCAGAAGACTGTTCTTCTAAAGACCCTTCCTCATTACCTACTTCCTCAATGTTCTCCAAAATACAAAATAAAGACAAAACATTGCCTCTTACTCATCTGAGTCCATCAAAGCAGAGACCAGTGGAGGAAGTAAGATGGTCAGAGCATCAACCACCATGGCAATGGACGAGGGTTCATGCACCGCAGATTGGCAGCAGAAGCCTAAACCAAGAATTTAAGTCAAATGGCCATGATGATATTCTGGAAGGGTCAGAGTGTGATGGAGACTCAACATCACCTAAGCAATCAAGCAGAAGAGCTCACTCTTTCTTAAGACAACCTAAACTGTTCAGTAATACCCAGAGTCAAAGAAGGACCAGAAAGGATATTGGTGTGGCTGGTGCATCAGATGTGTCAATGCAAGAAGATGGGACATCAATGCACGAGTTCTCTTTTGTAGAAAAGATAGCAGAAGGTAAGTTAATTTATTAATTATGACAGAATATTATTGTTATTAATCACTTTTATGAATTAAGTCATATTATTTTTTTTGTGTTTTCTAAAGTAAGAAATGAACACTATGGTCTTTAAATTGGAAAATTCTAAATCTTTTGTATTGATTTTAGATTATAGTTATTTAGTTATAGTTATTTAAAAGATTGAATAACTGATGTTGTGGAGTAACATTTTAGAAACAATCTAAATACATGTGCAGATGATTACAGTCTTTGTGCAGATAAATCAGGGCAATTTATGTTATGTTTGGGAGCACTCTCCTCTCATTCAGCACCCACTGTTTAACTGGCTGCATAAGAAATCAGAGAACAGACTACGCTTTGGCTTTCTATGTAACTACATACTCAGATTCTCTGCAGCAAGTAAGGTCCTTTCAGAGGTGTGAGCTTTACTTCTGTTTATTTTTTCGCTGTTACACATTCACTCTGTTATGTGGTTTTCTGGCACTGGTGTTATTGTTGTTAACCTTATGTAACACTGCTGGCTAGAATATTCAATGCTTTATTCTTTATTGGACTAGCAGTGGTATTGGTGTTTAACATGTTTGCAAATTCTTTTCTGACATTACTTCAGGCATTAACTTAATAGGGAAATGTGTTGGAGTGAACTTGGAAGTTACTATAAGATTCCTCCAATTTGTTAATTACTGAGAGGCATCATCTACAAAATTCCCTCTTAGACATTAGAAGCACTGTGTGGCTCCTCACTGTTCAGGTAAACATATGGTAAGAAGCAAACCTCAGCATGTGAGGAACATCTCTCAGCAGAGGCAGAGTTAGCATGTGGTGTTGGGTGGTGTGTTGTCTCTGTTATCCATTTTGTGTGTGTGTGTGTGTGTGTGTGTGTGTGTGTGTGTGTGTGTGTGTGTGTGTGTGTGTGTGTGTGTGTGTGTGTGTGTGTGTGTGTGTGTGTGTGTAGAAACGTAGGCATAAGAAGTGTGAACTGAAAGCGTTCCAGGCCTTAATGGGTTGTTCTGTTGATGGACCAGGCTTACAGCAGGCTACTTATATTTTTCCTTTTTAATTAAAGAGGTTGTTTCTGTTTTCAGTGTTAGTGTAAAACAAAGTGTTTATATATATATATATATATATATAAAGATGACAAAACAATTAAACAATTAACATGGTTAAACAAAGTTGCTCTTTCAGTGGTTGTCCATGCCTCACTATGGACCTGGTTACTATATTTCCCATTTTTAAGCCAGCAAATGAAAACTGTATTCTGATCAAATGCTAACAACAGGGTATTGAGTTACATTTCAGTTACTCACATTTTATTAAACAGGAATAGGCTTGGTTTGTGTTCGCTGCCAAAGCTATTCACTCACACACACACACACACACACACACACACACACACACACACACACACACACACACACACACACACACACACACACACACACACACACACACACTCACTCACTTTCAGTATTCACACACTAACTTTGGGTCTCACCCTCATTAAGTGGAGAAGTCCCTCTGAATCACTGGGAATCATGCTATATTTTCTTTATTATGAATTATGTGCTTATTCTGTTAGCTGCCAGCCAAGAAATTTCCATTTAAAGCACCGCCATAGACCTCTTGTCTGTGTGTACCCAACTGTTTGAGTTGGAAAGGTATAATGGGAGAAGTTAAGGCGGTCAACAGTGGTAGGGAAATGTGGTGAAGGGGAGGAGGGGCCTTAGCATGGAAGTCTCCAAGTAAAATTTCCCAAATGATTGACAGAGTGAAGGAAGAGGGAATGTTGTTTTTGTCAGTGCCAAGGAGTATATTTGGCAAGAGTACATATTCTAACTGGGATCATATGTCCCTTAAAGCTCCCAGAGATCTTTAGTCATACTGCTCTCTCTGTATCTCCTTGCTTCCCCTTTCCTTTACCCCATCCCCTCTGTTTGCTCCTTTGTTCCGTCTAAAAATACGCTTTTGCAATAACACCTTACCTGTGGACTTGTGTTCACACTTCCATGTTGATCCGGCTGATGTAGTTTTAAAGGGATCTTGTCTGGCTCCCATTCAGACTAAAAATAGCTCTTTGCTAGATATACAAAGCAACAAACATGCAATCTATGTTACCACACCAAACACTGAACACCAAAGTCTTTCTCCTTCCTCACTCTCTATGATTTTAGCATGTTTTCTTTCTTTCTTTCTTTTTTTCTTTCTCAGAAAGCTTTTAAACAGTCAGCTGAACTGTAGTGTTATTTATACACCACACTGTAGTCCCTGGTGTATGATGTACTTTCTGTGCTGTAAAAAGGAGGTGTTTGATCATTCCAGAAAGGCCGTTCCTGAGCACACAGTCCGCCCTGATTTCACAACATCCCTGTTCTGGGGATCCAGTGCGGTCTGTGGAATGCTCCTCGGTGCAGCTTTGTGATATTGATTTATGGTTGCGTCTAACTAGTAGCAATGGCAGAGGAGAGAAAGGGCATTTGCAGTAACTGCTAGTGGGTATGATAGCATATTCATAGCCAGTAGGACTGTTAGCAGGTTTGAGGGTGACTTTAAAAATGGACTTTGTTACAGATTATTGATTAGCCTATGTAATGTATATATTATCCATCTGAAGGTCATATATGCTGGATGTATTTCATCTGGACCGCCATGACAGTCCTTCCATATTTCTTGTATTAACATTTTCTCCTAGGTTAAAACGAAAGGTTCCTGCTGTTATTTTGAATGTAGTCCTGCATCTAGAAGGGAGTACAGTAATTTCTTCATTGAAGTACGACATGATGTTGAAGCTTCTCTTTGTAATTTCCACAGACTCTGTCCAGGCTGGTATCCTGCACTTCCTTGGGAAGGATCACTGCAGTCATCTTCCCTCTGGAGAATCGGAGAAGAGGTGCTCGAGGGGACATAAGCCCAGCAAGAGGTCGTTCCTACAGAAGGAGGGTGGCCATTTCTGCCAAAGTTCACCTCGTTTAATGCATGAACATACCCACCCGTGTTTTAAGGAGTCCAGAAACCCTGCATTTACAAGAGATAAGCCACAGACACATTTCAAGTCACCCAGTCATAAGGACCCTCGTGAGCTAGAAATCACAGCTGTCAGCGAGTTGAAGCGGAGAGGGCCGGGCCGCCCGAGGAAGAACCCCCCTCCCCTGTCTCCTCCGTGTGCACCTCCCGCACCACTACTGTTCCAGCCACTGACTGAAGAGACAGAGAGAGGAGGAAGAGGAGGGAGCGCTAAAAGACAAGGCGACACGGTGATAGAAGTGATAGAAGCTGTGATTCACGGAGAGCAGAGAAGAGGAAGAAAGAGAAGAAACACAGAAAGAGAGAGAGATGGAGATCTGGAACAGAATGAAGGGAAAGATAGGACAGAGACTTCTCCCCAACACACTCACACATTCTCAACACCTTCTGCTTCCTCTGGTCCATCACCTGGCCAGCCAACATCCCTGGATACCGATATCCAATCAAAGAAGAGTTCTAAGAGATTGCCGCCCAATAAGAAGTATTTATGGGCAGGGCTTTATTCAGATGTTTATAAAACTGAAGAGTAAGTTCACAAGCATTAAACTTTATATAAACATGTACGACAGAGAATCAGCTTACTGTGTATGCAGCTGTATTGTCTGTTCATCTGACTGTAACATGACTTTGGTAAAACTCCAAATCACTGTGTGTGTGTGTGTGTGTGTGTGTGTGTGTGTGTGTGTGTGTGTGTGTGTGTGTGTGTGTGTGTGTGTGTGTGTGTGTGTGTGTGCACGCGTGTGTGGGGGGGGGTGTGTGGATGTGGGTGTGTGTGTGTGGGTGTGTGTGTGGGGGGGGTGTATTACAGCATTCCTCAGCTGCCACAGGAGTCAAGCATGGATGTTCTAGAATACAATCCATCAGAGCATGAACACGGCCTCCTTCCTCCCCCTCTACATGTGGGTGAGTTTGTCTGTGTGTTTAACATGGTGGAACTGATGGATCACGGTTGACTGCAAAGCCACACATGAATCAAAACCACCAACAATCAGCTCTTCTTCTTCATTATATGCAGCTCATGAAAATGTTATACTTAAATATACCAATATTGTGTTAGGTTAATAAGTATATTGCAGAAAATGAAAGTGTAGGTTGATTATGAGCTAAAACTATCTGAATGTCTCCTTCCTGTGGCGAGTTTGTTTGTCTCAATAGTATTATGAAATCTTAATCCTAAGGTCCACTTCTGTGTGAACGTATGTGTTTGCATCTGTGTGTGTGTGTATGTGTGTGTTTGTGACAGGAAAGTACCTGCGGTTGAAACGGATCGACTTTCAGTTACCCTACGACATCCACTGGCTTTGTGCTCACAATAAGGTGCTTGTCATTTCTGGAATGCAAAGTGTGAAAAAAAAGATGGACACTTGATTCTGCAGCTTTCCTCATGCGGGTATTTCTTTCTCTTTACAGCTACTTGAAAAGCCTGACGCTCCACCACAGGCAGCAACATCTGGTACGTGTCTGTGAATGTGTACGTTTGTGTATGTGTGTGTGTGTGTGTGTGTGTGTGTGTATGTGTGTGTGTTTATTTGAGAGAGACAGACCAAGTGTGAGAGCGTGAAAAAGCTGAAATAACGCCGGTTATATAGACAGGCTGTTCTCTGGATATGGTTTGAAAGGTGATGCAGCTTCTTTGTGAGTGATGTATTTTTCTTGCCCTCTCAGAAGGGTGTTCAGTGTATTTTTAGAGGGACGTAATGGCTCTGTCTCTGACTGCAGACACTACCTGCAAACCCCTTAAAAGCTGTGTGGTTCAGAGCTGTGATGGAGACTCTCCCTGCATCAGTCATGGGTATGTGTCCCCTTTCACACGTTGTTTGCCTTGTCTCATAGGTCTGATTTAAACTTTCTGTTATTGGCTTTCAAACCCAGTTATTGGCCTGTAAAACCAGGTTGTCCACAAGTTCTTAGGATCTTAAAAAAACAGTAGTTTGTAGTGAGCTGAGGAAGGGAGCTAAGGAAGTGAGCAGGGCCTTGTTTTCCGTAGAATTGGAACAGGTCCTTCAATACTTTCCCACCACGGGACACAATCTCTTGTGCACATGCACTGTTGATATGAGTCTCTCTGTTTTTATCTGATTATGGTGACTGGGGTTATGGAGTAATAGTTTCGTCCATGATCGCCTCTTTCTTTACCTTCTCGTGGCCTGTCCCAAACATGACCCATAGGTCCTCTGAACCTCCCCGGACTGATGGCACGGACAGTGGCTCGCCGCGGCATGATGATAGCGAACAGGGACACCAGCTTCCCAAACATCAGGTACAAAAATATTGCACGTCCAAGCTGCCAGGAGGTGAACGTGTGAGCGACTGCTATGGCGTTCCGTGGTGGGGTTAGTCCGTCTGAAGGTTTTCTTTATTTCCTTTGACAGGAGGGAAGCTGTGACAATGACAACTTCCCCTCGCCCTTATCCAGTGAGGAAAGGTACCGGAAAAATGTGTTTATCCCGATTGACATTTATTGCCATGGAGAAGGATAATCGTTGCCTCAATATAATCATATATGCAACAAAGCAATTTCCAACACAGACTCACTCTTGCTTTATTTTTGTTAGACAGTGGTCTCAAAATGAAGCGGAGTTGTAATGTAATTTGTTAGAATGTCTGCCTGAATCAAAGTACTTGGACAGCCATGGACAGTAAGCATATTATTCCAGTTTGGAAAGCCTTTTGTCATGCATTATATATGCCCAGTGTCAAAATAGCAGTTATCTTTTATTAGCATTACAGATTTCCTCAAATTTCCTTCTCTCTGGTTCTTTGGGTATTGCTCTCTTCCTCTTCTCTTACTTTCTCCTTCCTCCCCCCCCTCTCTCTCTCTCTCTCTCTCTCTTTCTCTACATATATATATGCTTGCTATCTCTGTGCCTCTCTCACTCTTTCTCTATGTCTCTCTGCCCATTACTTCTGTAATCCACTGTAGGACTTTCGTGATGAAACATGGCGTCTTCCTGGTGCGAAATTATGAGAAGATGAGGTCGAGACAAGCCTGTCTCCTGAGAGAGGGAGTGGGGGAGCGAGAGGGACAGATGGAGAGAGAGGGTGAGATCGAGGGAGAGGCAGAGAGGATCGAGGATGCCGAGAGCAGCTACAGTGAGGATGGAGTCATCGAAGAAGACCCAACCATCAAGCCAGGTCTAGGAGTGTGTGTAGTTGAGGACTAATTTGTGTGTGCACATGTTTATAATTACTGCTTATATGGATATTAGTGGAAGGCATTCCTGTACAGCTGAAAGCAGTGAGTTACACATATGTGTTTGCTCCATATTTCATTATAGGTACATTATAGGTAATGTTCTGTAGAGAACATTAATATACAGGGATGTTTACATTTAAAGACACCATATATACATTTACATAGTTACTTGCTTCACTCTTGCATCTACATACCTTTCACATTAGTTTCTATGTATTAACTGAATAATTTCCATACACTTCTTAATAATATACAGTATATTAGCATTAGTAACTAAATATAAAATATAAAATATAAGAGATATAAAAAAATATTTTAATACTTACTCTTGTTTTGATGATCATTTCAACATAATTTTACCATGAGGTCTTTGTTGGATCTAGTGCATGATCCTGAGGACGTGGTATCCTCGGTGCTCTGGCCTGCTTTTGCCCCATGGCTTCTCTCCCCCTTTCGGCTCTATTCCCCCTCTTCCTGCGTCTTTCTTCTCTCCTCTGCGTACTTTAGGTCATGTCATTGAACAGGGTCTCTGAACAAACTCTTCCCTCTCAGGACTAGCCAGATGGGCAATAGAACTCTTACAGCTTCATGTTAAAGATGTTTTTCAGAGTACCACAAGCATCTGCCTCGGTTATTTTAAATTTTTCATAACCCATGAAAGTGCTTTCATGTCGAATATATGTGCATTATTAAACACGCACACACAAACACACACGCATACACACAGTGGAAGCAGATGTGTGTGTTTTGCATGTTGCAGACAGGTGCCCAACTGAGCAGAGTCCATACTCTGAAGAATCGGAACACGTGAAATCCCAAAGCAGAAGCCTCAAACACACACTCCAGGAGATCTGGGACAGCGTCGTCACCTGCAAGGGTACGTCCACTGACTTGAGACAGTATTTATCAGGACATAGGTGGAAAATGGATAACTAATTGCTAGTATTCCATCTCCCTTGTTCTGTGTTCTTCCATGTATCTTTGCAGGACCGTCTGGGCAAACCCTTACCTCTCCTCTGCTAAACCTGTGCTCCAGAAAGAGGTTTGTTTACCAAAGAATCTGAGATAGAAACCCTGTCTACACACCACTAGGTGGAGCTGTTAAGATATCATTTTTCAACAAGAACATTTAGGCCATGTTCACATTACAATCCAAGTTGTTCAATTCCGATTTTTTTCCTCTGATCTGCTTTGCCTATCATGACAGTTTACGTTCATAAAATTTATTTTTGATTGTAATGTTAATGCATCAGTCCAACAAAACGTCACACACAGATACATAAAAAAAAAACATATTTGTCACTCATATTTCAAAAGGCAAAATGTATGTGCCAATAGCTCATCTATGCATTGCAGTTTCCTGTTGTACAGTTGTACATCAGGTCGAGAAGAAAAGAAATCCTGTTTGCCACTGCTAATGCTCTGTTGGGTTGTGATGGTGACAGTGTGATAGGTGCATGCACATGAGCAAAAAGCCATGTGAATTCCAATCTACTCATTCTATTCAAGACACCTGGCCACAGACCAGATATGAATCTGATTTAGGACCTAATACAAAAGTGACTCGAATCTGATTTCAAAAGATTACATTTGTGTGTCCAAAACTAACCATAACCCTCCAAAAAACAGATTTCTTTCACATTAAGGGGAAAAAAAATCACATTTGACATCAGGTTGGTAATGTTAACGTAACCTTTCGAAATATTTTTCTGCACTTTTATTGTTTGCTGTACATGCTGCCTTCTTGTGCATGTTGGTGTGTGTGTGTGTGCGTGTGTGTTGTCTTTTGACTCCAGGTCTGACTCTGCTCTGCTGGATCTCACTACAGTGCAGGCACAGCTCATTTCAGGACACTATAAGAGCCTGGAGTCTTTCCACAGAGACATGCTCAGAGTATTCCACTGCGGAGAGGTCAGTGGGGCTCTCTTGCCTTCATAGTTCACAAAGAAACGTTCTACTTTAGTGTCTACTTTACGTGCAAAGCAATGAATCATTTAGGGCTGCCTCCATTAAAAGTGGACAGCTCTGCAACATCTAGTAACAAATACAACAGATGGCCCGAGCAGTAGTGAACTTCTAAAATTCATCAGTGGAGTACCCTCAACCCCCTACAGAACCACATAAATGTGCTAGTGTGTGCTTAATATCATGCTTTTTGTGCTGATTATACTGTGTTCTGTATCAGAAGTACTATGGCTCAAAGTCCTCAGTTGGCCGTGATGTCAGCCAGCTGAGGGCTGCGTATTGCAAAGCTCACCGGGAAGCCTCAGCCCACACCACCAGCTTCCTGTAAGAGAGACGAAGCCACACCCTCACATCCGCCTCCCAGGGCACGTTGTGGTTGGGGTGAGGACCATGGTAACAGTCCCACAGGCATGATGGGGCCTTGAAGAAGAGGCAGACAATGCCCTCCAATACCAAAGACCTGTTGTGTGGTGTGCTCACAAAGGCATTGCACAGGTGAGACTCACAAGCACAAATAAAAATGCACAATATCTTCCCAGACATACACTTTACAGTACAACACTCAATAAGAGCACACAGAACCCAACGTGATCTGACAATTGACAGAGTTCAGGTTAATCCCTCTCTAACTGTTCAGAGTTTGGCATTACATGACTTGTTTTCAACCTCTGATTCTGCCTCTGATCAGCTAATATACCAAGTATGCATATTTCCATCTCAGTGCTAGACTGCCCTGTGCTTAGCAGTAAACACCAATACAACCCGCCTTGTGCTTCTATTATTAATTCCCACCTTGTCTACCGTCATGTGACCCAGAAGCATCAGCACATAATCTTCATTATATTTGAGTGTATTTTTAGCAGCTAGGGTCCTTACCATACGCACAGCATAACATCAGACCACATTACACCCATTCTCTATATACTGTACTGGTGACCTGTCCTGTCGCATACTCATTATAAACTGATATTTATTTATTTGATATGTATTATCATGACACTAACCATTTAAACCCCGCCAAAGAGGGTCATGTGACCACCTTCATCCTTACACCCCAGCCCAGTGGCTTCACTCGGTGCTGTTCCAAACGCTTGCACTGATGTTTCTTGTCTTCTCAAACTATCAGGTTCCTGGCTCCTTAGGCTCAAACTTCCTGTGCTTCAGCTTTGTCATGTTATCTATTTCATATTTTATCCCATTCAGCTATTTCTGAGTCAGATGTTTGTAACGTGACCGTGACTTTGACAAAGACATTGTTTTATTGGTCAGTTTTATTGGTGATGTGCCACAACTTGGTTTGTGCTGATATAATAACACCTGGTTAGAAGACATAACGATTTACCATAATATATAAGTATCTGAAATAAGAACAGACAACAGTTTATACATAAACACAGGCAGCTACAACTGTATTCACAACTGCTAAACAAATATATAAAATGTGAAGATTTAAGGTACCAAACTCTAGCACTGGTTGATAATTTGCTCTGCTGATTTAAATCTAGCACATTTGAGCCAATCAAATGAGGCCTTCAGCTGCAACTCTGTATTAACACACTGTATCTACACTATATTCATACAATGTTGGTTAAAGTCTTTTTAGTGAGAGTTGTCAGGTTTCTGGATCTTTGTTACTCTTGTCTAGATAGGTTGATATGTCATCCTTAAAGATAAATATTGGAAAATGCAGTGTGCAAGAATGCAGAGCTTATGTGATGATGTTGAGTTCTCTCCTTTTGAAATACTGTGTGATAGAGGACCTCCAGGACTGTGACAGAGGACCTTCTGTGCTGGCACAGCCAAATATCTTTTCACTGCCAATTAATCTCTTAGGCACTGAAAATGTAAATCTCTTTAGGGGTGATGTAAGGACAGATTTAACAAAGGCTGATTTGAGTTGTGCTCTTAGTGCCTGCAGTAGGTTAAATGTTCCAAGCTTCCACAGGAAGCATGTCCTCTGCTGCACCTTCTTTAAGATGGAGCTGACAGTGTTTTCCCTTTTGAGATGCCAGAAAGTTATTGTTCCAATTTTAAGATAAATTGAAAGACTCCTGTAGTGAAAGATGAGTCATTGATAGCAGGAACCAGAAGTTGAGGAATTCTCCTGAAGTTCTCAATCATCTCCAGAGCTTCTACAACATTTAGCTTGAGACTGCTAAACCTATATCAGGACACATGCTGCTCTTCTTCCTCTATTCGGATTCACTCAGTAGGATATTCGGGGATCATTACAGGGAGTCCTGAAGGAACAGTCATTTGGTGTAAAGAGGGAGCACGCTACCTTCTGAAGCGGCAGAGTAGAAGGGCAGATAGTGTTAGGTGCACCGCCCAACTTCACACAGGGGGAAGCTGGTGATCCACTGACAGATGGAGTCAGGCACAGACAGCCAGGACAACCTGGTATATGGGAGCTATGGGATTGCTGTGTTAAATTTAGAGCTGAAGTCACCAAGATGGATCCTGACATAGGAGCATGTATCCCTTCCTAATGATCCCTTCCCTGCAGTACGAGCCACAGCATTACCGGCAAACCTGCTGGCACTGTTGAGAAACTACAGGGATCCTGTTCTAGGGCATGTGATTGTTTTGAGTGCTTTTGAGGGAAGGACTGAGTGATGGTTATTTATTTGTGCCGTTTTTCAATGACACAAGAGGAACTAGCACCAGCGGTTTTAAGTTTACATCCTGAAGTTTCCTGAAGATACCTCTCATTTGTAGATATCTAGAACTTAAGATCTCGTCAGTCATAGATCTTCACAGCTAGGCTATTCAAGTCTACAGTAAAATTTGTTGAGTTGTTTGGCAATTGATGGACATTCATGGATCAATAGTTCTAATAGTTGTTAACTTGTATGCCTGTGTAGAATGTGGATTGGGTCTTGGCTGGTAGCCATTTTTTAATGCTAGTTAAGAGTTTCTGTTAAACTGTCTAAACTGTTATATACTCACTGTATCAGTTACTTTGGAAGCTTTGCACTAAATCTCAGCAATATCCATAGATTAATGGAGATAAATGGTTTATTTGCATATACAATTTAGAGATGGAGAGAACAGCAGCTTATGAGGAAATATTGAAGCACTGTAGGTTAATTCTTTATACAGTCCTAGGGGTGTAGAGGTGTTATAGTTAGGTGAGAAATGGAACCCCCAGAGGTCTAGATGCTGTTTAATCAGAAACAAGGTAATGTCTCCTCTTACCAAATGATGGCTTTACAATGAGGAACAGTGTGAATTGAACAGGGAAATACACAGCAGTGCCACATTACAGTGTGTGACAGTATAGATCCTAGATAATTTTGGTATACAAATACATCCAGTAGTTCTATGACATATTATTAATACAATATATCTCAATAATCATTTGACAATGTACCCCAAGAGCAGGTGCAGGGCTAGGAAAGCCTCCAGATTTTACTAGTGAATTGAATTCATGGAGAAACACTGGGACAGACCAAGCAGTGTAAGGGTGGCTTACACGCCACAGCACTGAAACCGAAGAACCACGTAAATAGTGTTAGGGGTTACGCAGCATTTAAGCAGCTGCTGGTAGGTTTTGATGCCTGTAGCAGGAACTGTTCTGACTGGAGCTGTACTGTCCTGACTGGAGCGGTACTGTTCTGACTGGAGCGGTACTGTCCTGACTTGAGCTGTACTCACCCACCTAGAACAGAACATTTTTCCTTGGACAAGGCTGTCCAACTTAATGACATTAGTTGTGACATATCTAATGCCCTTGTCCTGGACAATACAAAATGACCATTAATTGGAAATGACAAGATCTGCGTTGGTTGGGCAGAAGCATGTACCTGTGAACCAACCTAGGGACCATGACTGCATGAATTTCACACTGGCCCTGTAACATTTTTTTAGCTGAATCTGCAGTGACCATGTTGTACATTCTAACATCTTCCACTAACTGAGCATAAAAGTTACCTTAAAAGTTACCCATAATAGTTTACCATTAAAGTTACCTCCCCTATAGTATGTGTTGCAGAAACCAGATGGCAAGTAGCTTGGTTAGTCAGTACTCCTCCCTTTGCATTAGCTTTGGTCCTCAATGGTGATACATGATACATGAATGGTGTTTTTTAGATTTTAAGGCTATAGAAATGGCATTTGCTGTGGACCCAGTAGCACCCACACAAGCTGCAGTGTCAGATACCACATCTCTACACTTTGTCATGAATAATTAACCATAACATCATTTGTAAAATAATCTTTCTGCATATATAAAACGAGTAGATATGCCCCCATTAATCATGGCAAGGGCCCTCCTTCTGGAACCAGTCCATATTTAAGCCCTGTGTACATTTTATGGAATTTACAGGAGCACAAGTTGTCTTTCCATAGATTTGCATTGCACACTTCATGAGTATATCCACTCCAGGGCAGTAATAACTGTTTAATCCCACTGCAGTATTTTACCAGTTATCAATGTGTATTTTATACTGATTATTATAATTGATTGCTTTATTCCAGAGTAATCCCATATCAAACCACATGTGAACCCATTTGCACTAGGATTCATTATTATTCATGACACTGCAGCATTGTGTCACGCGGTGCAAACATGATGTGCTAAGAGCAGTGAGATTTATAGAGGGCAACGGTTGAGGGTCAGGCTTACCAACATGAACACATGATACAATAAACACATAAAAGCAATAAACACGAAAGCTAAGATCAGGAAAACTGAAAAAAAAATCACAAGAAACAAGGAAACATGAAAAACAGTTTTAACAAATAACATAACAAAGCACTTACAATGACCAGTGAAGATGTTAAACACAGGTTATAAATAGGCAAGTAAATGAGAGGATAATAAGAAAGAGGTGGCAGCAATAACAAGGGCAGAGAACTAATCGAGGGGAGTAACTCAGAACGACAACAAAAAGCATGTGGAACAAAACACTGGAAAGTTAAGGAAACAGGGCAAGAGGGAGAAGCCATGTCTGGGAACTTGTCAGGGTTTTCTTTCTCCACACAGATGACATTGTATTCATCGGTATTGGTTATAGACGTGTTTTGGGTGCATGACATTTTCAAAAGACTCTCTAGGAGCCTGAGGAGTGGGAAGGAAACATTATGCCTCATGCTGATCCCCACGCTGATATTTTTTCATTCTTGTCAGATGAACCGAGGCTGCATTTCTTGTTAGGCCACTGATGGAGTAGTGAAGAGTACTGTGGGCAGTCTAGCTAGGAGAAAATTTGATTTCAGCAGGACCTCATGTCAGGTTCCACTGCAAAGCTCTCATGTATGTCAAAGCTTGGATTTGTCTACTGCCCGGGCCCTGTGAGACCCTGTGAGACCCTGTGAGACCCTCTGAGCCAGACACTTACTGTAGTTAAGCAGCATCACCCATAAGATGATGTTCACCCATCACCAGGAATGTCCTCTCATGTCCTCTTTGCTCGACTGAAGATTGTAGTTCTGGACTGGTTGGACGTGCTCTTAGGGGAGAAGAACAGCTGGGAGATGAGCAAGATTCAGTGCTGCTCTGTGCTTACTAACATTGGTAGAAAATGGTCTATACCCAAGTTTTGCTGAGGGTTTTTTGTTTTTGAGTTTTCAGTCTCTGATTTGCTCACTCAACTAAGCCTTATCCCTCTGGTTGAAATGAATAGTGAAACCTCTGTTTGATTCCTTGAGCTTGTCACACCGTTTTCAAAAGCATTTCCTGTAAAATGGGTGCCCAGACAATAGTCCCCATCTTTTCTGTCAGTAACACCTCAGCCACTTTGGCCATTGTGTCACAGGCATTTGGGAATGTTCCTGCCCACTTTGTGAAGTGTTCTTTAAACCCCAGTAAATTTTTCTTCCCCCTACAGTTTCATAATGAGCTAATTCAATTTATTTGCAGCTGTGCAAATGGTTGCATAGATCTAGGTTGTTGTTTCATTCTTCCTTTGAGTGTCAGTCCAGGGTTCCAGCAGGCACATGCAGCACCCCAATGATCATAATCACGAATGTTATTGTTCACTTTCGAAAGCCCTCAAGTCTGTCCAAGCTGATGTCACCTCAGTCTGTGTATGACATAACCTATAAAGGTGAATCATAGTACCCATTATCAGATCTGGCAGATTTGCAGTCACCTTTGGATCACTCCAGATGGAGTCTTATCTCCACTACCACAGTTCTCCATCCGCAACCATTTTGTTCAAGTTTACTAAGACTTCACATGCTTCTGATAATGTGTATAGTTGTTCAGACTAGCTGGCCACAGCAAACTTTACATCTATGTCCTGCCCTTCCTGCAAATGTATTCTCTTCAACATAGAAAGATTACCAAGCAACATAAAGGTTGCATGCCTCTTCAATAGGACACTCTTTCACTCTCTGACTGTGCTTCACTTATCTGTGATGTAGCAATGGTGTAATTCCCTTTTGCCAGATGTGGATACACAACTTCAGTGTAATAAAAATGATTCCCTTTTTCCCTCCATATCCTATTGCGTTTATCACATCACTGCTGATTATTTACTTGATAAAATAGTAAAACCAGAGTGAGAAACCTCGGTATCAACATCTGGTGCTCTTTTTAATGGAGATTCAGGCTTAGCTTTGTCAATGAAAAATAAGCCTGCCATAAAAAATACGCCGCTCTCCATAAACTGTAGTAGATGTGGTCCTGTAGCTCAGCTGGAGTACTTTGAGCTGTGTGCTCTGTGTGCCACGATCCACGAGGTCATGGTCTCTGTTCCCAGGGAGCACACGCTGCATTTCACTGTTTTGTACTGAGCAATTACAGTAAATTGAATCTTAATACAGTTGTCATGTGTCCTCTATTTACTTACATGTCAAGTGTAAGTGGCAGGAGAGAATTAGCGAGTCCTAACTTTAGAGATGTACATATTTGTTTTATTTAAGGTACAGAAGGCACAACCAGATGTCCATTATATATTTTCATGTGGTCTACCTGCCCCTTTCAGAGAATCGTTAATTGGTTGTATAATCTGTGAATAACTAGGATTGAGTATGCAACATTCTGCTACATTCTGCAATGACCTGTTATCCGTTGGTTCAGGGTCACTTGCACGTCTAAGAGATGGCATACCTTAAATATGTAATTTTCCCCTGGGCTGTCTGTACTTTATTGGGGTTACAATTAACACCACTGTTAGCCAGGTGCTGCAAGATTGATTTCAACCCTCTATTAAGTGCTTCAAAATCCTTTAAAGAGAAGAGCATATAACCTACATATTAAACAAATTTGGGTATTATGCACGAGCTTCTGATAGGCCCTACCTGCACAGGGATTTGGTGGAACGAACGAGTCTCGGAGTGGTACCATTACTCAAAGACTTACTTATGTGCCAGCAAGTTCTTTAACGCTTTGCAATCAGTTTACAGTATGTGTGCTTTGACAAACTGCTGCTTAAGTACTTTACTAGTGTTTGAAGGGATGATGTATCTGCATTTAACAGATTGCGTACCTTCCATTTAACAGAGCCCTGCTGGATGGGATGCTTGCTGGGAAAGAAGAGATAAACATTCAGACTGAAAGCCCACCCATCCATACTACTCTGGGAAGAAAGGATATCAGACTGAGGAGAAAGGAACTGTTCATCAAAAACAATCAAACCCTTCCTTTCACTTACTCAAACTTTTATCAACACTCCAACTGTTCTTTTGTATCTTTACTTGGTGTAACTGAAACGCATGGCATGAAAAAGCTGTTTAGTGAGACAAATCTTAGCCAAGGAATACACTACAAATATTTAAAATGTGCATTTAGTCAAATGTATTACTTCATATGTTTTCCTTCATGACCGTGTCCTATACATTTCATAATTTGCCTTGTACAATGACTGCACATAGTACCAATGATGTAATTAATGTGAGCTGTGCCTAGTATTTAAAAGCAATAAGATGCCATTTTTTGTCCCCATGCTGCTTTTTTACCTCTGTCAAAATGTCCCGTCTTCAAATGCAGGAATGTTGAACACTTAACTTGTTAGGTCAGACTTGTAGATATGCTAATTATAAGATATTAAGAGATAATCTTTAGAAGAGATGGTTTTTAGTAAAATAGTTTTTAATTCAACAAGATTTTTTGGGGGTCCAGCCTAGCCATTGAGACCCCATTTTAGTGAGTGGTTTCAGTTAGGTCTCAATAAAGTTTCTATCAGTGTCTTCAGTGTCTCTTTGCCTGATTATGTTAAGTCACTGGTGGATTTATCAAAGGCTTTTTCACACTGATACAACACAGTGAGCCTAGTTGTGGGATAGTGAAATTCTATTCTAGAGTACCAATTAAAGAAAAGAAGAGGATGTACCCACAGAGGACCTCAGTTCTCCGTCCTTGAAACTAAAGGAACAATAAGTGTTTTTTCCAATTCTTCTTTATGTTACGAAAGAGTCATTATACTGACACCTGGTGGTCTGGATGTTTCAGATATTCTGTACTAAATGTATTTTAAATATGGCCACGTCCATGTGTTGGATCCCACTCTATTGCACATAAACTGAATCACGTGAGAACTAAAAACCAGTTTGATTCTTCATCTCGTGTGAGCTACCATTTATAGAAAAAAATGTATAAATAAATCTCACTCATACATTTAGTTTGCTACTTTTTGGTGGAAAAATCACTTATTGCTCCTTTATACTTGTCCTACAATAACACTGGCTGGGCTTAGAAAACAGGCATGCTCAGAAATGCGAAAATGATCTAGAAAATGAGCAGACAGGCTGAACAGGATCCTAAGATATATAGTGAAACGGAACAACCTTGAGGAGCAGCTTAGTAATGTTTGGAATGACAAAGAACTACTGATGAACATACTGGATCAGATCAGATCAGAAACCAGAACAGACATAGCAGAGGACTCTGATGACAACATGACAATACCATGCTCTCATGAAGTTACAATATTAATGTTGGCATCATTGCAACCAACCCCACCCCATCAAAAAATAAAACTTCCAGATATTACTGTAGGACTTATCATTGTAATGGGAATAAGAGGCCATTTCTGCCTGCACTTTTTTATACTTGTCTCAATGTAGAAGTGTATAAAATTGAGCAAACACTTTTTAAATATCAGCAAATATAAAGAATATAAGAATACTCATCCATGTTGATAAAATGTCAAAATACATAGACTTTACAGTTATTTCTGTATCTGTTTTTCAGCATGTTTAACAACCAGTCTTACTACATCATAGAGTTGCTATTTTAAGCAGTGAACACCAGGAAGTTTGTCAGTCTCTCCAATAACTGAGTGAAACACTTTCGGTTTTCACTATTGCTTCAGGATTCAAGTCTTAAATTCACAGGTCTTCTCCAACAGCTTAGGGACTCTGAACTGGATATAGTCATTTGAATCTAGTGACCATAGCAGCAAAATTCTGTGATGGCTACTGCATTATCTCAGCACATATCTTGTCCTGTGTGCTTGACTGATTTGAGGGATCCAGTGAGTCTTCCATGTGAGCATGTCTATTGTAGAGAATGCATCGCTAACCATCTGGCTGAGAGTGGGGATGTGAGCAGATGTCCTGTATGCCGCCAGCCCTTTACCAGGGATCACGTCAGAAGGAGCCGTTTCTTAAGGAACATAGTAGAAGCCACCCAAGCCCACCTGATGGAGCATGAAGCACAGAGGGCAAGTATGATGCACGCCCAAGAACAGGCTGTGACCTGCGACCCTGCCCAGCGCTGCCCTTTTCACAACCAGCCATTCAAGCTTGTCTGTGAGACAGACAACGAGCTGATCTGTGATATCTGCAGAGAGGAATCGGTGCATCAGGGACATCAGTACAAAAGTTTGAAGGACGCATTTCAAGAGAGGAAGGTACATTGAAATATCGTATACAATCAGAAATAGTATAATCATTTATGTTTGTGTATAGGAGGAGAGGTGTTGAAAAGACTTTGGTACAGAGGATTTTGTTAGACGTGTTCTGATATGTCATTTACATTCTGATAAATCCTACAGGAAAAGACATCTGATTGCGTGGCAATTTTGTTAACTGAAGATGAGAATCTGGTTGATTTGATAGAGGAGCAGACTGTTGAGATTGTGAAAACAAGGGTAGGTAAAAATTAACCCATGACTAAAGCATGTTTTCTCACCCTGAATAAAAAAAATCATGTATGCATTATGGAAATGGTGAGTCTGGTCATATATTTTGTAGGACAAAACTACGTTGCTGTCAGAACAGATCTCTGCTGAGTTTGAGATGTTGCACAAGTTTCTAATACAGCAGGAGGGCGAGGTAATGAAGCTGCTATATGAGAAGCAAAATCAAAACTTTGAACGGATGGAAAAAAATTTACATATTATGGAAGAAAAATTGTCTGATAGAAGAGAGAAGCAAGGGGTTCTGATGTCGGCCTTGGAGAATGAACAACCCTGTCAGTACCTACAGGTTAGCCATTTATTTTCCTATTTAGATTTTTAAGGCATGACTAAAAGTGTAATATGTGATTAGTGTCCACTCATGTGCTTCTGTATTGAGACATGGGGATAGAGGCAGCAGGAGGCAGAGGCTGTAAACTAGAAGCTTTATTGTCCATGGTGCAGGTAACAGAAATACTTAGGCCAAATGGCAACAATGAGGAGAAAGGTGGCACTCAGCACAGTCCAGAGAAGCAGTCCAGTACTGTAGGTGCCATTGAAAGGAGCAGGATACTCGTAGCGCATGGCGACAGCTCTTCAGTGTGCAGCACTGGACTGCATGACCTGTGGTGGCCAGGTGATAATAGTTTGGAGACTGTGACCAGGGGAAGTGGCTTGGTATGAGAGGGTGTGCTGAGAACTGAGGTGGGCGTGTGTGGGTGTGTCAGTGCACACGCACGCCCTCTGGTGGCTTCCAGGCTCGCTCACCATGACATGTATCTACAGTGGTGGAAAGAACGTGGACAAACTCTTACTGGGAAAATCCTCAACCCTCAGCCACTCAGCATGTGAGTATTCTTGGAAAGAATAAATGCTTTTGAATAATCCATCAGGATAATCCATCTGAAATGGCTGTAAAATGGGATTATTTTTAGGACGCTGTCTGCACAGGGCTTCAGTGTTATGCCTGACTCCCTGTTCCTTGGTCCTTATGAGACACACCTGCAGTTCTTCATGTGGAAAAAGATGCTAAGATCCATTCAACCAGGTAACAGACATGAAGAGTTGACCAGCACACCAAAAGTGCAGAATGTCATTTTTCTCAATTATATGCAAAATATTTGCACTCACAATTGTATCTGTAGTTCATAAGTATTACAACTCATCTGTTTCTACCCTATAAGTCCCCCATCATCACACAGTGGAGGATGAAGGTGACCAAAGCATAAAAATTTCTCCCAGCGGTCTTAGCGTCCAGCATAGGAAGAACGTGCAGATGAGAAATGAGAGCTCCACCTCTTGGCTGAGAGCTGACACCACCTATGGCACGGGACAGCACTACTGGGAGGTGGAGGTGGGGCAGAAAGCAGACTGGGGTGTGGGCGTTTGCAGCTGCAGATCGAACCAAGCGGACAAGGATGCAGTGCTTTGCCGCAGCTCAGAGTCTGGCTATTACATCCAGCAGGCCAGCAACGCAGACAAAAAACATGTAGACATCGCACTGCCTCCTAGAAAGATAGGTGTGTACCTGGACTGTCAGAGACGGCAGGTCTCGTTTTATAATGCAGACAGCATGGTTCTCATTGACACCATCACTCTGTTAAAATCATTACCTCATTCCCTCTGTGTCTCTCCTGGTCTGTACTTGCATGGAACAAACAGCGATGCCCTTACACTTTGCTGGTATTAAGTCAAACGTCATGTCCTAAGGTACTTTAGCAATATAACTGTCATTTATTCAAAGAGACCGAATACTCGGGAGCTTTTATACATAGAAAGATACACTTTAATGACAGAATGAGAACATTGAGGTGATGTAATTGACTTTCAGCACAAGTCTGCTAAACTGTCTTTAGAGTCTGACAGCTATGACTAAAGCAGTTGCACTGTGACAAAAGTGGGGGTTGTTACCAGTTGCCCTGGGATCTTTAATTAAACGCGCATGTGATTGGATTGGGAGACAGAGCTGCATGGGGGGTGTCTGGATGAAGAGAGCAGACAGCTCCTTCAGTGCCTCAGTCTGGTAAAGACACTGCAAAATCACAGCACTTTCACACAAACAATGTTAACTGCTTTTGGATATGTTTACATTTTCTTTTTTATTAAAATAAAATCCTGTGCCACATTTCTTATAATAAATAAAGATGCATTGCTCCTAAATATAGTCCTGTTCCTGTTGACTTCAGTATGTCTGTATTTTAGTGCATGGAGCACCAGCAAATGGATTTACTTAACACAGAATGAAAGGACAACTTGCTGCTTGTGTACTATATACATGTGATTATCCAGTCACCTGCTGATGTCTTTCAAAGGGTCAAAGATGATTTGTAATCTGATCTAATCGTTTGTCATGGAAGATTGTTTGTAGAAATGAGAGTTATGAGGGTTACTTTTAAAATATATTACATTGTAGAATTTCAGTTAACTGCAATGTAAGGTGAAAGACAGCACCATCTGTGTGCTGTTTATTTGGTTGAAACTGCTTTGGTTGAAATTGCTAAAAGCTCCTTGTAACAGTTTGTAAAACTTACTTTTAATATGAGTAATATGAGTGCTTTTCCTGTTTTTCTATTGGCCAGATTTTCTGACTGTTTGCCAGTGTTTTGAACCACATGATTAAAAGTCTCCCCAAATATAGAACACTGAAGGAAACATGTGTTAGCTCAAACTGGGGGAAGGGGCTGACTAACACACACCCAGTAACACACACCCAGGAAAATCCCTTGTGTCTCTGCTGTATGTGGGGGACATTTGGTGCCAGTCATGTGAAAGGCAGCAGCTGCAGTTGGAACCAGCTGCTCTACTCTGACCACTGGTGAACAGTTCTGGTGAATATCTGGGAGCTTTTAGAGGAGACCAAGACTGCTACTGCACCCAATAATCCACTGCGGAGTTTGGACGGAGCCCTTCCAGAAGCTGCCATGGCCTCTAGACTGTCCAAGCAGATCCAGTGCTCCGTGTGTTTGGGGGACTTCACGGACCCCGTGAGTCTGCTCTGTGACCACACGTTCTGCAGACAGTGCATCAGCAACTACTCGCAGACGTCCAGCCGCCTGCGGCAGTGCCCAGAGTGCCGCCGGCCCTACACCATGTGGGACCTTCGCTCCAACCGCGTGCTCAGAAACATGGTGGACGCGGTGAGGGAGCACCTCTCAGAGCAGGAAGCCCTGAGGGACATGGACAGGGGCGGCACGGGTGCGCTGGGTGTGCTGGGCGTGCTCGAGGATCCGGAAAAGCTGGTGTGTTCGGAACACAACGAGAGGCTGAAGCTTTTCTGCGAGACGGATCAGAAGCTGGTGTGTCTGATCTGTAGAGACGGGGATAAACACCAGGGCCACAGGTTCAAACCAGTGGAAGAGGCTGCAGAGCCCCGGAAGGTCAGTCGGGTATATCTGAGTGGGAGTACTTAGGCACATAAAATCCTACACCAGAGTACACAGAACTGGGCTAAATACAAACCTAAATACAGCTGCTGCTATTCAGGTTACTTGGGGAATTTTTTTGAATGCTTTAAAGCTTTTTGAGGAGGGACTTTTTTAGAAGGCTTTTTACTAAGCATTATGAGGGAATTGATGTCATACATATTGTATTATATGGTTGATGTGATACATATTGTATTATATGGTTGATGTCATATTGTACATGCATGTTTCCTCCACACTGTAGGATATGTTAGGAGAACCGCTAAACTTCCTGTCAAAGGAGAACGATGAGTTGGAAGAGCTCATTAAGAAGCAGACAAGTGAGATCACTAAAACTCAGGTGAGATTACAAGCAGCATGAACACATTTGATGTGTCTATCACATACCTTTACTGTGCTATATTTATCATGCATTCCTACTGACGAGGTGAGCAGAAGATTCTATGAATAATATTCATCCAGTCGACAGTCACAAAAGCATAAGATAGATGCACCATCCTTCAACACCACCCTAGCACCTCCCTACTTCCCTTTCCTCCTCCATCTACAGGAAAAGTCCAAGCAGCTTTCAGCCCAGATATCTGCTCAGTTCGAGGAGTTACACCAGTTCCTGAGACAGAAGGAGCAGGATGTGAAAACACTGCTGGAGAGAGAGGAGAAGCTCATGGTGGAGAAGATGCAGAAGAAAAGGAGCGAGATCGAGGCCAGACTGAACGATGGTAGAGAGCAGGAGGGGGTTCTCCGCTCGGTCCTGGAGACAGACCGGCCCGACAGCTTCATGCAGGTCAGACTCCATTTTCTGAAGTGAATTTTAGCATCAGTACTTGTCTTCATCACATGAAAGTGTCATGCTCCTGTTTCTTGTTTTCAGTGGTGGACTGAGACAGGGATCAGTTTTGTCCAGGAGATGAAGGAAGCAGATTGCTCTAAAAGGAACCAAAATGGCAATCAGTCACCAGAGTGGGTACTCAATGAGAGTGGATAATGTATTTGGTACATGACACGAACTCTGAGTGCAATGTCACAATTGTTTTAATTATAGGTTTAAGTCAAGGGTGAAAGACCTCAGTGTGACCTCTGACACCCTGTTCCTGGGCCCATATGAGACTCATCTTCAGTTCTTTGTGTGGAAGGAGATGTTAGGGTCCATTAAACCAGGTAAAGGATAAAACATGATTATTACTTTAAATGCTGTATACTATAAGACAATTTAGACTCATTTAAAATTTGATTTACAGAGCTTCTTTTCAGTTTTTAGATAATCGTGAAATAATTACATACAAGGAGAAAATGGAAAAATGAGTCATCTGTATCCCTGATCCATGCTTCGATTCCTCCACAGTTCCCAACCGCAATGTCATATCCGACTGCCATGACCCATACCTGAGGGTTTCATCTGATGGCCGCAGTGTGATGCGTGCAGCAAAACGGGGAATTTTCTGCCACAAAAAAGAATACAGACCTTTTGCCAGAACCCACAAGAGCTTTCATTCAGGTCAGCATTACTGGGAGGTGGATGTGGGGGAGAAGCCGGACTGGAGTGTGGGTGTGGATAGTGGATGTTTGAGCAACTTAAGCAAGAACATCGGGCTTCACCTGAAGTACAACCAAGGCTACTGTATTGAAGAGAACGATACAGAGACTGATAAAGAGCTGGCGGTGAAACCACGGAGGATCGGGCTGTACCTGGACTGCGACAGGCAGCAGGTGCACTTCTACAACGCTGACAACATGACGCTGCTCCATATGTCTACGGCCCCCTCCCCCGCGCCTTTCTCTCTGAGTCTGTCGCCTGGTGCCTACACGCAGGGCAGAAACACAGAACCACTGACACTGTGCTGGATCTGATCCACACCTGGGGGGGGGGGGGGGGGGGGCACTGATCGTCCGATAGAATGCAATATCATATCTGCGGACAGTGACATTTTCTGTTGGTGAAAGTTTTTCTACCCAATCAATTGTACTCTACTCAGTTTCCACAGAAAATTATGCCAGACACAGGCATTATTATAGAAATGACACCAGAGTTCCATTTGACCATTTCTGCCAGACTTATCCACAGAAGGAGTCCTTCCCCACCTTTGAATTTCAGGGCCTAACAGGAACCATTTTGTTTAAACTCCTCCCTTAGCCTGCCATACAATCAGATTCCATGGGGGGCTTAAGAGTATGTAATTTAAAAGTATGTACAGTATGTAGATTATTGGAAAGTGCATAGATATGAAACTTGAGTTACCACTTTGCAGTCTACTGTACAGAGGCTGGTTTCCACTGAAAGTTCACTTGCAACCGTTACACGTCACAATACTTAGCGGTGTCATGAGTTTTCATAGAGTGACCATACATCCTCTAAGAATGTGCCTGGCCAAAATTGTTTTAATGCTTGTAATGTTAGTGCTTGTTTCTTCTGCATGTTGACATTTGCTTTCTACACTTGCTATACACCGTGGGGTTGTTTTTGCATTGACCTGGTTGTGTGACTTTATTGGTCACACAACACAGTTGATCAGATTTACAACCTACATGCAACCACTGGCCAGACTGCTTCTCTGCATGTCTGTATGTGTAGCTGTTTCAAAGATTGAAGTTTACATACATGTTAGTTTTCTGATGTTTCGTTTGGCACCTTAAGAAAGTCTAATCATACCCAAGTGCAGGGCTGAGAGTGATCCGCAGGCATGGTGTCTGTGTACAGCACGTATGTGACAAAACAGCTTGATATAGATCAGTCTCACACCCTGCCCCCAAACCTGAATGCTGTTTTAGACTGATAAGTCTAATAAAACTGTAATCAAAAACAATTCTGACATAATTATAGATGTGAAGTGGCCAGAGTTTATGTGGAAATCTATATTAGACTAGATTCCCCCATGTGGGATGACATCATCACAATCTTCAGAAAACCAATCTTCAGCAAATTAAGCACAAGAACTAGTGTCAAGAGTCTATAACTGCAAAAACAACATCTTTCTTTACTATATACACAAGATTATCTTGCCACATTAGGCACTCAATATAATTATTATTGGTTCTGTAACTAAGTAAATACTTTGTAAAAAAAAGTGGTTATGTATATGTGCATACATACTTTTTCTTTATTTAAAGCACAATACGTCATCCTAGTTTTCATGACCATAATCTACTAATGAACAGATTTGCATATTTGGAACTTTTATTTACAATGATTCCGACACTTATGTGGAAAATAGCCAAGAACATGTGAAGCTTCGAGGGGACCCAGTTCACACTCTGCATGCTTGAGTTGGACTCCAGTTTGAAACTAAACTCAAAACAAACAAAAACAAAAATACGTGAAACACTGCCCCCACCTGATTGGAACGGAGAATAAAAATTGGAGTAGAGAGGGATTCACACAGCTTTCAGTTCATACTTGAACTTCAAGTTATTTTCAGTTTAGCGTAGTTTAACTGTAATTTAATTAATTTAATAATACAAACAGTATATGTGTTCATGATTTACAAAAGGAGTACAGCCACACCTATGTCAGAAAGCACTGTCCAATTACACTATAGCCTACCAGTGGTTCTCAGGCCCTCCTTTTGTCAATAAGAATAAGTTTGAGCTCCACCATTCCAACATGCACTTACAGGTCTTTTGCTTCATGTCTTTCTGTGCCCCCCCCTTTGCAATATGTCCGTGACCACAAAGGGGCGCCCTCCACAGTTTTGGAACCGCTGCACTACATCACGAGTGGAGAGAATTGCTCGTTCCCTTCTGTTAAAGAAAGAAAAAACCCACAGTGGTAACTGAAATAATTCGAAACTGACAAAAGTAATAATAGAAATATACTGACAATGAAATAACGAACATTAGTCACTGCATTTGCAGTGTGGTTCAACAGAATAATAAAAAAAAACTAACTCGTGAAACTGACCTGGACAAAAATGGTACCTTTAACGTAAGATTTTGTTGCCCAACCTTTTGAGGCAATCACTGCAATAAAGTCATTTCTGTACCTCAATGAGACTTCTGCACCTGTGTTTTTTGGCTCCTGTTTAATGGTGCCTTCTCCTACTGCTTATTTCAGCTGCTTTCACAGATGTTCAATGGGATTTAGATGAGGGCTCACAGCAGGTCGCTTCACAAGTCTTCACAAATTGGTTAAGAGCAAATGCTTTACTCTTAACCAATCAGATTTTAGCATCTGTGAACATAGAGCTGATGTGACTTGCCAAAAAGCTCCAATTCTGTCTCATCTTTCCAAAGGTCATTCTCCCAGATTGTTGGAAGGCTTGTCAGCAAATTCCAGTCTCACTTCTTTATAGTATGCTTTAAACAGTGATTTCCATTAAGTTCACATTGGCCAAAACAGTGACACATGTGATTCGACACCAATGTACCTTGACCTTGGAGCTTCCCTCTAATCTCTTTGGAAGTTGTTCTGGACTCTTTGGTTACCATCCATATTATCCATGCCAGTCATCAATTTTTCATCAATGTGCAACTGCAGTTTGCTTTCTAAATGCCCGATACAGCTATCTCCTTAGCTTTCCATGGTTCAGTGTGGTACATAACATGATACCAAATAGCACATCGACTACTTACTACCCTTTAAATTGACAGTGACCGATAACATGTTTGAAGACAGCTGTCTTGCTAATTACAGGACATAACTTTGTTTAATGTGCCCCTATGGTCAAATTATGTTCAATATTTTCTAGGGGGTACCTTCAATTTTGTCCATGTCAGTTTCACTCATTTGTTTTTAAAAATAATGTTGAACCACAATTCAAAAGCAATATCTGATTTTAATTAGATTTTCAGTAAATATTTATTCTTTATTACTTTTGCCAGTTTCAGTTAGTTCATTGTGAATTTTAATTTTTTTTAATGGAAGGGTACAGACGATGTCACTCACGTGTGCATGTCCTTGTGGATGTACTTGGGGCTGGTCCACCTGCTCTCTTTGCTGGATCACTCAAGTCCTGCAGTGTGGTATTAAGTCTGAAACCCCCTTTAGTCATTAATGTAATGCATAAAACACTTGTTTGTCCTCAAGTCTTCTGCTTCAGCTCACGGTGTGTGAGAGCCAAACACGACACACCTTCACACACATTCACTGATTTTAATAGTTTATTGGGTATATTTACAAACATCCACATGCAAGGAACCGATTGGCCGTTGAATGACACCGCTCAACCAGAGTACAGTACACAGGCTACTATGCTGTTAAGTGTGCTACCAGCGGCGGGCTTTATCACACAGAGCTACGCAACCCACTGCCACATGAAGGCACACACGCACACATACACACACGCTTACACACAACAACAGATAGATAGAGAGATAGACAAAAAAAGGAATAGCTAGCATTCAAATTAGCATCAACAAAAACAATACCACACGTAATATAGCTGTTTACTCCCCTACCAAAACAAGGCTTCATCTCACTATGTTAAATGCATATTAAACCAAATGTAAAAGTGACAAAAACAAATTTATTAAATAATATTTTAACACCAGTAGAACTTCTAGGTGATATTTATACATCATTGCAATTTTCCCTCTGAGGTAACATACAATGACAATGCTCAAATGATAGATTCCAGTAAGCAAAATGGAGCCTTGATGCTATTGTAGCTATGACACCACAATGTCAACAATATCGGGCTACTGTTCCTTGCAGCCTAAAACCTTTAATCTAAATCACCACATCCGTAACCTAACTATCTAAAACTTTATGTCCATAGCAGAAGTTACATGTAAAGTGACTTTCTCAGAAATATAAATCAAGATTCCTTAGCTGAAAAACAAAATACCAGACAGTGCCTGCTGAGATATACAATCCTGAAAAAGGCAGAGAGTTTGAGTTGAGACATTCACACAGACGAGAGACGGTGCTGTTAATGTTCTGTGTTTTTCCTATGAGGTCGCTTCTGTGACTAGCTCACAGCTAACTGAGACCGGCATTGCAGGTTTTGTCGTTCAAAGAGACAAAATCGAGATCCATGCGAACCGGCATCTCAGGCCTGGTACAGATGGTCCCTAAAGGCGTCTATCAGCAGAGGTCAAAGCATCAGCAAGTGTGGAATCCGCCCGCGTTTTACTACACTCCTTATACGCGTCTTCCACATCTCCTGCTGGGACCTTACGGCAGGAGTACTGGCAGCTCATCTGACGCGCCTGGAGGCAACTCGTGCCAGCACACACGGGGAGTTGAGTTTCCTTCAGAACAGCAGATGGCACTTTTAGAGGTCAGATGAGCTTCTCTCACCGCTCCCTCCCTCTGCTCAGTCACACACATCCAAATGCAACAAACTTTGCTATCAACACAGACAGGGCGCTGTCTAGGTAGGAAAAGGTTAAGATGACTCTAAGAGCCTGTGACTGACAGGGGCCCTAACAAATCAGTAGGTATTTAGTTGGTGGGGCCCAATGAGATGACATTTCGTAAGGCCCAAAATCCACGGCCACGCCCCTGAACACAGACACCCGTAAGAGTCATTGTGTAGGTGGATTTGTGAGTAAATAGGTTTTCCTTTGATAAGTGTTCATGCAAAAATATTACAACCCGATTCAAGGCATTCACACAGAGATTACCAGTTAGAAATGAGTAATGTCATCAATCATATATGGTTACCCCAGCAAAGAGTCTTGTGAATAGTACAGTATGGTATATGCATAGTCATCAATATCAAGCCTACAGCAATAACATTTTCTAACACGCTAGTCCACACATTGCAAGAAATCAGTAACAAATAAGGGTGATCAGCACACTACCACAATAAACTACTATACTACCACTAGTGAGAGCAACAACAATCAGAGAAGTAGATTTACAACTTCAGAGTAATGGGACAGGTAACATGCCGGCCCAGAACTTCATCAGGTGTGTTTTTAGAATGCAAATAAAAATGTGGATGTTTGTTTTAAAGCTAAGTCAATGTCCAGTGGAACTCTTTGACTGATTGGCAATACATTTTGGTCTAGTACTAGGCCTAGCCCATGTCAAAGCAGACCATCCTTTTAGATTTTGGGTCAGGCGCAAACTACCTAAACCCTTAAGTTTGACAAGATGTACCTTCGTAATTCTAAAGCACTTAATTACGGTTCTATCTTAATGTAGAATGCTTTGTTAGCTATATACACCTGACTGAGTAAAACCACAGAAGTACCTGAAATCTTGGGTAACCACACAAATATATATGTTTTCCATTCACAAGCTAAATGTTTTTTTTTAAAGATTTGGGGTAAGCTGTATATTATGGATGGAATATGTCATAATGCAATACATGATGAATTCTATTAATGGATTTTATTACTACACAATGACTATTCAGTTTCAATTTGTTTGTCTATCTGTCTATCTATCTTGGTCAAATCTATTTGAATTCTATGAATCTAATATTTTCATATATATTTATGTATATTCATAATTTATACAGTAATGTATATGTTTAATAAAATGCTAGAAGTTGCAGAAAAAACATTTGAGACTTCACAAACCAGGAAACAGAGGTGAGAACACTCTGCACGGTTCCTATAACTATATTAATACACACACTCGCCTCTTTTTGACATAGTTGGTGCTTGGCCTGTAATTCCCTTAGGCTCTTCTCACACGATCATCCAATCAGGAGTCTGGAAGTCACATAATAAGTGAAGCAAAACCAATAGGAACGAGGCCCTCCTTGTCACCTTGACGACAGCGAATCCAGTCTTGGTCCACACCTCCCAACAATATAAGCTCCTCCCCTTTTCTGAAGCTCAGCTCTGCCCCATTGCCTGTGTGATCACACAGGGTCCGGACCGCCCTGTAAAATCATTCACATAATCGATATCAAAAGTATGAATTTAGCTCACTCGTCATCCATCTCCACAGCTGTTTAAACACTTTACCTCAGAGGTTTGGGCTGATCCATTTCTTTATCTTCATCTTTTCTCATCTCTTTCTCCATGTTTCTTACAGGCTCTATCTTCTCAGGCAGGAAGTTTTGACCTGTACTCGTCATACGACTTAGAATTGTTATACCAGGAGAAAGCCACTGAGAGGGACGCCTGGGAGAAAGAGAAACACAGAGACTGAATGTTTGTTTACCATCATGGTAGAGCTGGGCGATATGGCCCTCCAAAAAAATCTTCGATTAATTTTTTTTAAATCCGATTTTCGATTTTAATAGATTTATTTTCCTCTACTAAAAAACTACAGATGATAAAGGAATGGTAAAAAAAAGTTTTAATTTATTTTTCACTTAAATTTCCCCTTTGAGGTTAAAGTGCAAGCAGAAACAAATTGTAAACAAGTGAGAACATTCAGTAACTTTTAGAAGGTTTTCTCCAACATACTTTAAGCATTGACACAATGCAACCTCAAACTTAAAATAAATAAATAAAACACACCCTCAAAAAATAAATAGATATAAATAATTTGGTGCCCTTTAATAAAATGGAAAACAAATACAATTGAACAATTCTTGCATGTTGTACTGACAGTCACGCTGTCTACATTCTGATTAAGAACAGGGCTCCCCTCACTTTAGCCTAAATTCCAGCACTTTTCAAACCTGAAACACAATGTAACATTAAAATTCGTCAGGTAAATGTTCCTTCCACTGTTTCTTTATACTACCACAGTTTATACTTTATACTACAATAGTTGCCAGGTTCGCTTTTTCACGCCAAATTGGGCTTGTTTGGAAAATCCAGCCGCGGGTAAAAATTATGGGGTCGCGGGGTGCGGTTTTTTGGTCTACTTTTGAGTTGGGCTACCGCAGGAGTTACAAGTCAACACTAATAATGGATCGCGATATAATACTTAATTTGTCTCCATTTTACACACTCGCGAGGTGCCCGGAGCCGCGCGCTACGGTCACTCGCGAAAGTATAATCCATTGAAGCGGGTTCGGTGACCGAGGCAGAAACTGCTTAATCCAAAATATCCCGCGGAGGGAAACTTTATTGACAGCGCAACTGAATAGCACTCTTCGCTCTCTCCCTCTATCGGTTTCAAACACCTTACAGCGAGGACTTGTTTGGTCTACATCTGACGCCGCAAAACCGAACCAACTCCAGATCACGGAGCTAGTTGCTCTTTTCTTGGACACAAGTTCCGCCGTCATGTTTGTGTGTGTGTGTTTTGAGGGTGGATGGGTGGGAGGTGCTAAACTCACTGAACTACGGGAGCCCACAGTGCAGCGTCGGTGGTGAAAATTAAATCTCAGAAAATCGATTTTCTTAAAAACACATCGTCCTTAACTGTAAATTCGAATTAATAGATAATATCGATTAATCGCCCAGCTCTACATCATGGAGGCACTACTGTGGAAACCAATCCACCTCAGACACTCTTAATTATCAATGGTGGCATGACAGAAATAATATCATTAAACTTTATAAAGATTCTTTTTACTAACTGCATCGTTAATTAGAGAATAATCATGTATTTTTGTCCTAATTATCAATGATGCTTCATCTTGCTTTGTAAAAAACGTATCAAAAGGCAGACCTGAAAAACAAAACATAAGCTCTCTTTTCAAGTTCTATGAAAAGTGTGTAGTCATTATGTGATATTTTCATAACTATGACATTGCAGTTTGCCTATCGTGAAAAAATATATTTCACCTTTTCATTGGTGGATTTGTGGGGCTTTTGGAAGCTCCGAACAGCCTGCCCAAATCCCATAGAACTGCTCCACTATCAGCTGTCGAGAGCTCCTGGCCTGGCTTCTGACGTGCGGAGGAAACAGCATCTGTGCTCAGATCCTCCACTCTCTGAAGCCCTTCAGGCTCCTCTGAGGAGCCAAAGGATGATAAACCACTCCAGTTCTGTCCTAGCCTCTCCCCCCAACGCAACACTGCCCCCCAGCCTTGCTGAAGAGCCTGGCCTGCTTGCTGGGTGAGGATGTTCACACTTCCGACGCTAGGAGGCGCTATTTCCTTTTCCTGCAGCCACTGCAGCTGGGGGGTGGTCTCACCCTTACCGATGCCCGATGATATCGGTCTGCAGTATAAGGATCTTGCATTGAATGACCTCAAGGAGACGGAATTAAGGCTGGCTGCTTTTGAATCCAAATCGCCGAAATCTTGCATGGACACACCCCTCAGATGTGGACCGCTGACCTGAGACTGGCTCGAGCAGAAGCGCGGGTCCTGTCCGGGTGGGCTGGACGGGTCGGGGCTACGCCCGCTCGGTGTGAGGTCTGGGGAGGAGGGGTCGAGGTGGTGGTGTTGGAACAGTAGGTCAATGTTAAAGGTCAGGAGGGAGAGTGGCTGTAGCAGGAGGAGGAGCTCATCAAAGAGAGGCTTGCAGGAAGTGCCCGCAAGGCGCATGAATGCAGTGCGTCGGTAATACGTTTCCAACACATCTGGGAGACAAAGATGATATATATAAAGAAAGAGAGAGAGAGAGAGAGAGAGAGAGAGAGAGAATATGAAGGCACAGGAATGTTTTGAAGATCAAGCAAAGGTATGTAGGGGAAATAAATAGAAACAATCAGGTAATGCAAAATGTTCTACAAAAGCACAGAACTTACCAGGCACACTTTTTATCCTTTTAATTTCAAAACAAAACAGCTAATGATGAAATGAGCAGCAACCCAGCCATAATCCCTATCTAGTGAGCACACTCACCACTGCAGGCCTGCACATGGGAAAGCCAGAAATCAAGGCGCTTGATACTGCAGGAGAAATGTGAACAAGACAGGAGTCAGAGAAACAATGGAGGAAGAAAGAAGAGACATATTTGCACTTGCTGGTTTCAGAGATGCAAAATAAAAGTCTGGTCTGAGCAGACTGTGACATTAAACAAATACATACAATTGACGGCTTGGTGCTTACTTGAGAAGGCCAAGCAGGAAGGCGTTGAACCTGTGTCGGTTCTGCCTGAGCTGAGGAAGGGCGGACACTTTAGCTTTCAGGTTATACAAGGCCTGTGTGCTGGAGCCTGGAGGAAGACAGAGGCCAAAAGACAGAAAGGAGGAAGACCAGAACAGGATGTGAGCCCACAGATGCGCATTACATCAACATACATTTAACACATCCAGGCAACTAATCATAATTAATGCCACACACACATATAGGGGCTGTACGGTAAGTGGGTTTTTATTACCGCAATATAACATTCAGCCTAAATGAATCATGGTCTGAGGCAAGCAGGGGAGAGATGAGAGAATGAGAGAGAGGGGGAATAACGGATGATGCTGGATGAGGAACAGGCAGCGAGACAGATGGGTGATTCAGCACTGCAGTGACTGGGAGTGCCAGGAAAACAGGACCGAGAAACAGAGGAGAGAGAACAAGAGACGTGAAGACGCGGGGAGAAAGGATTCAAATCATGGAAGTCGGACCTGGCTTGGTGGAGGCCAGCACCAATCCCCAGGGTGAGTTGGGCCTCCTGCCTGCTATGAGGTCACTCTGATGGGGTTTGAGTCCATCGCAGAGGAGGCCACGCAGAGCAGGGCAAAGGCACTGCAGCAGCAGACGGCCCAGAGTGGGGTTCACGCTGCTGTCTCCGGAGAGAGCCTGGTGAGAGGGACAAAGAGAGGGAGAGAGGGAGAGAGAGGGAGAGAGAGGGAGAGAGGGAGAGAGGGAGAGAGAGAGAGAACAAAAGCAGGCGAGGCAACAGTGGAGCATCCAAGAAGAGAGGAAAAAGCGAGAGGACGTGAACAGGGAGAAAACGTGGAGAAAGGATGCAGGGACAGGAAACAAAGGAGAGGTGGGTGGGGTTAGTGACGTTACCGATGTACAGAAATGCCTGTGAGTACTTAAATACCTCTGCAATACCTTATCTACTGCATGAAACTGGAGAATGGAAAAGTGTGTGCAAGCAATGTGAAGAGAAAGACAGAACAAAGAAAGACAAAGAAAATAGAGCAAAGATAAAGATATAGGAAGAATAAAAATGTCATAGGACACACTAGCTGTGTAGGTAGCATGTGATTTAAAGTTGCAGAGCGAAACTAACCTTCTGCACGAGCGTCCTGGAGGAGCTGAACTGAGCCAAAATGGCCTCCACTGCAACACTGACTGCGCTGACAAGAGCTGAGACACACAAAGCACTCATACAACTACAATCTCCAGAGGACAGAAAATATTTAGAATGTGTGAGCAACGTGTGTTTACCTCTTTTTTCCTGCAGGCAAAGAGAGGACAGCTCATCACCTCTCAGGTGGGTCCTTGCATCATCACCCATCCACGTCCCTGACTTGGCCACGGGACCAGTGAAGGACACACTACGGACAGCTATCACAAGAACAAACACAATACTAAAAATCAAAATTTCTGCTAATATACCCAATTCAATCAATAATACTAATGACTTTGAAGTAAAGATTTTTGTACTGAGGTAACAAGAATAGATCAGTGCAAATATATGATGTTTGGTGGTGGTGGTGTTTATCAATAAATTACCATATTAATGGATTTTAGGTACACCTTGACTTAGTACATGCATGAGAAATCATAATTTCATATTATCATAATTAATACAGTAAGACAAAAAAAAACAGAGAATGTGCATGCTTTAAAATTGTACTAGTGAAAAAGATTTCTTTAAAACAAAAATGTTAAATAAAAAACATGAATAAATGTTACTACTAACAGTGACAGGTTCAAACAATTTACAAAATGCAATTAACAGAAATATCAAAACATCATACACAATACACGGCAACGCACAATAATAATCAGAAGCAAATGATTATCATGACTATTACAGTTTGAAATGAAGCAGTGATATAAGTAAATGAAGCTTAAGGAACCATCCTGAGAGGCGGGTGCAGTGTGTGTGGGGTGCAGCCTGTGTGGGGTGCAGCCTGTGTGGGGTGTGGGGTTCTCATGCTCCTCATGCAATCACATCCCCACACACCAGGTCTGGACCCACAGATGCTGACAGCCTCGGCCAGAACCAAACACACGGATCGACATACAAATATACTGAAACAAAAGGTGCTGAGAGAGAGAGAGAGAGAGAGAGAGAGAGAGAGAGAGAGAGAGAAAGAGACAGAGAGAGAGAAAGGACAGAGAGGACAAACAGAGGAGCATGTTTAAAAAAGCGAACACAGGGCAGTAGAGAGGAGAGGGATGAGACGGATGTGGTGATCCCTTACTCAGAGAGGGCGGTGGTGAACTCTGCTCAGAGGTGAGAGTGGGGGCTGGCGGCTCCCACAGTGGTGCGGGGTAGAGGTATGGGTAATAGAAGGGTGCAGCAAGAGCAGGCAGGGTGTGGCTGCGAGGGGTTAGGGGCGAACGGAGGCGGGACACATCGGTCCCTGGTGACAGAGGCCCTGCCCTACACGGGGGTGAGATAGCTCCTACGGGGGACAAGCGAGGCGGGGCACCTTTGTGTAGGGGGCAGTTTTTGGGATGGTAGAGGTAGAGGGTGGGGAAGGGTGGGGTTTGGGTTTTGTCCTTCATGTTTTTTAAATCGCTATTCTGGCCAGAAAAGGAGTCATTGGCTGATAATGGGATGTGGTCATCATTCGAGTTTAGGGAGAGCAGGGTCTTAATGTCGCCCTCGCTGTTTCTGTTAGCCTTTCGCAGGCGGTTAAGTTTCTCCGCATTAACGTAACTTATCATTTCAAAGTTCTTGTATGGGGTGGTGTCACCGTCACTGTACTCTCTAGCTGCTGGTTCATCAAAGTCAGTGAAGAGCTTCAAACTCTTCACTGTGTATTTGTCACCACGGTTATGTGAATCTACATTACTACTTGAATCTGAGCAGTTATCATACAATGACCCATACTTGTTAACAGAGTCCTTTCCATAGTTACATACCTTGTCTTTCTGGATAGCTGAGTATTGGGAAGAATGGTACAAAGAATCTATTATTCTGTCTGAATTATTGTAAATGTTACCACTGGAGGTATTTTCATGTTTACAAACAAATTCAGTGCAATAAAGAGAGTCAGCGCAGGTGTCAGAAATAAGGTTCTCTCGGACCACTGGATCTTTGGGAGTTTGCTGAAGAGGACAGCCTTTGGTCTGGCTCCTGTAAAAGTCAGAACGGTAAAACAAGGGAGCTTGGCATGGCGGATCGGAGTGCAGATAATAGGGAGAGGGCAAGGAGCGAGGCAAGGCTGGGGTTAAGGGAGGCGAGGGCACTTGATCGGGAAGCAAACGGGACAAGCACGTTACAAAACAGTGAGGTGGCAACGGAGGAATGTGGGGTGGGAGTGGATGTGTAAAAAGGAGAAGGATTAAAGTAAACACGAAGCAAAAAGAACAGGGAGGAAAAAGAGAAAATGGAGAGAATGTTAATAGAGTCATTTGGTACGAGGTAAACGCACATATATGAAATATGAAGGCAGACTGGAGAACAACACTGTCAGATGCTCGTTGTACAGGAGTACAGGAGGGCAGTTCATTTTCATAACAGGACGAACACCAGAACAGTGTCCAGATCACACAACACACAGTGGGAAAAAGTTTTATTAAGAAGCTCGATGGCAAAGTCCAAAACAGTAGATATGAGTGCATGAAGGCAGAAAATCCCCTTTTAAGATTTTACAATAAGTTACCAGTGATCTAACGTAAATCACATACACAAGACCTCACAGAGTGTTCGTCGTTGATCACAAATAACTGTAAATGTATTAAAATGACAATATATACGGTCGTATCACTGTCTGTTAAGTCTTGACTGCCAACTTTGTTTAGTCCGTGTGTGGACACCGTTAGCGTTCCTACGCTGCCATATGGTTATGACAGGGAGGAGGGAGCGTGCTTAGGGCTGAGAGGTTCAGGTAAGTCATGTCTAACCGTTAAGAATCCTTGTCAAAGACTTTCAGCACAAGCATGATCACACACCACATTACCGCAAGTCTCAGCAAATAAAGGTTTATACGTTTTGGAAACCTGAAAACACATCTAGAGTAGCAGCTTATCCAGAATATGAGTCTGCAGATTGGTAATACGAATTCACAATTGGATAGTGTTACCTTAGGTTTTTTGCAGGTTTGTTTCGCTAATATAGTTTCACTTTGGATTTTTCCTCTTATGCTTCTGTCGTATTTTCTGCTCTGTCATTGGTGGGGGAAGGTTGTCATTTCACTATCGTCCTAACTCTTAAAGGTATATACACAACCATCTACTTTTGACGCTACCTGATTTGAGGTTTACGACTCCGCACAAAGGAACGTAAATGATAAATGCACAATTCTACAGATTAATTCAATAGATGCATTTTAACGTGTACACACACACACACACACACACACACACACACACACACACACACACACACACACAGGTACTCACATTGTACAGTTCCCACACTTTAAAAAAGGTACATTAAGTGGAGTTCTTAACCTTAATCTAAGCAAAATAACAAATCTACAATAGGAGTAGCATTTGTGTCTGGGTTGAGAGGCAGTTAAACAGAGAGGCTATGGAAGAGAAATGAAGAAACAAAGAGGCTAGGCTGAATAGAAAATGACAGAGACTAAGAGAGAGATAGAAAGAGAAAGGGAGACCATTAGCTTTTACGTCTGCAGAGCACCTGAATAATTTAATAAGCCCAGATGACATCACAGGTAACAACAGAGCCCCACGGACATCTCTGCAGAGATTCCATCAGCCTCTGTGGGGTGATGCTAATGTCCGTCGGACAGTAAATCACTTTGCCTATGAGCACTGTTGCGCATCACCTTCCATCTCACTGAAATGAGATCATGTTCCTTTATATCAGTCATCACTAAAAAACTCTCCTGGAGAGTTCAATTCCAAATCAGATATAAAACTTCAGTAAAAATCAGTAAATCATAGTGTGACATATGAGGGTTATTAAACTGAAATCTCTGGTGCATGGCCACTACCGCATGTTCTGCTTATACAGAGAGAAACAGTTAGCATATCTGAATTCAGCTTGAATTTAAGCTAAAAAAAAAACTCACCTCTTGTTCTAGATTCCCATGTTCGTCCTCCATCTGCAGTTCCTCTTACTTCTGTCTCCTTCTCATCCTCCACTTTCTCTTTTTTCTTGTGATGTTCAGTCTTTGGGTCTTCATCGAAAGGACCCCAGTTGGGCTTATTGGTTGAGCAACCAATACGCTGCAGAGAGCTGAGCTCCAGAGAGACATTCCCTTCAATATTCAAGTGGCGTATTTCTCTAAACAGAGCCAGAGAAGCCGGTGTAGGTGGTGGCTGGAGGAAAGTAGCTTGTGCTTGTGAAGTGTACTCCCACTGGGTGCCATCTCCATCAGCCTTCTCTCTCCTCCACTTGAGGTTGTACAGGAAATCTGGGTCTGGTGTGACAATGGTTGGATCTGGTTCTGGTTGGACTCGAGTTGGTGGGGAAGCCTGCTTGCCTCTGTTGCGCAACTCTTTAAACGTAGTGACTTTTGGACCAGAATTGGATTTTTGGGGTGTGGAATCAGCAAGTGATTTTTTAATTTCTAATGGTGGAGCCTCTGTGTCTGGAGTAAAGGCTATTAGCCAATCAAACCTATCTGGGAGAGACGCATTAGCTGGAAGGGTGCAAGGTTTTAGAGGAGGCAGCTCAGGGGGATCGGACAACAATCTGGGACGTGGGGGCAAAGGTCGAGGAGGTGGAGGGGGAGGAGAATCAGGTATTACTGAGGCGTACTGATAATCAAAACTGCCAAAGCTGGCATCAGTGAACTGCTTATTGCTAATACCAGTGCTGTAATATGAGTCAGCTTTCAAAGTAGAATCATCTCCCAAACCACAACTGCAGCTAGAGTTACTGCTACCTCCATTCCGTTTGCGTCGCCTAGCCATCTCAGTGAAGGATGTTGTCCGGAAGGTGTCCTTGCATTCCTCTTTTTCATCTATGAATGCTTCCTCTTTATTGAGTGCATCTAATGAAATCACTTCTTTCAAACTGTTTTTCCCAAGCCCGTTTTCCTCTATCCTTTCATCCTTCCAAGATAATTCATTCCCTTTGCACACTTCTTCTTTCTCGCTCTTGCTTGTTTTGTTAGCACAGACATTTCCATTTTTGGAAACCTTAGATTTCTCTTCCTCCTCCAAGACCCCATCAACACAGACACCTAACTCAGGGCTAAGCCTCAGCAACTCAGCCTGAGTTATCCCTGCCAGTGCCAGCAGTTTTCGAATCTCCACATCCAGAGCATGGAAAGATGGAGGAGGTGGAAGTGATGGGGGTGGTGGAATGGCAGGAGGTGAGGTCATGGCTGGTGGAGGTGGTAGAGGTGGCGGTCGGGTGGTTGGAGCAGGAAGAGACTGAGGCGTTTTCTCTCTCGCAAGCTCAGCTAGTCTCTGAGCCTCTAGGCGGGCTTTATGGCGCCTTCTAGGTGGTGGAATAGGTGGAGCTGGTGAGGAGACGGCAGGGGACTCAGTGTACAGGGTGAAGTAAGGGACAGGTTGTGGTGGTTGAGGAGGCAACGCAAGTGGTTTTGATATTGCTGATGAAAGTGAAGATGGAGATGGGGGTACTGCAAGACTAAGTGATTTAGTTGGGGAAGAGTTAGAGGAGACTGATGGTGTGTTGCCACTGATGTTCATGTATGTGTGCATTTCAGACTGGGCACTGACATGTCTCGCTGGAGGTTTTGGAGGTCGGGGAGGAGGATCTATAGGTGATGGAGCAAGAGAATCTGGGACTGTAGGTTCATCAAGGTCAGATGGGGCTGTCATATCCACTCCTGCATCACTGTAGTCCTGGGAATCATATGATTTGTCACTTTTATAAAACTTCCAGGAAATATCAATATTGCCCATTTCATCCACCAAACCAGAAAGATCCTCATCATCAAAATCACGTCCAGCTTCCTGAAGTCTTTCCAGATATGTCAGTTTCACCTGTCTGTTGACTTTCTCAAGCTTCTCCTGGTGAAGCAGCCTATCTCTGAGATCCAAATCACCCTCAAATTCCCACTGGGCTACCTGGGCAATGCGATAGAAGCAGTCTACTTTGCCTAATTCATCTATGGAGTCTAGGAAGTTCAGAACATCCACTTTAATGCTCTTTTCTTCCTCAGGTTCCTTGTTGTCCAAAAAATCAGAGGTGGGAGATGTAGATGGTGAAGGGTAGCCCTCATCAGGGGAACATGAAGACGAAGGTGGTCTCACTGAAGTGCTGAGGTCCAGTGGCAGCGAGTAGGGCTGGAAAGCAGTGGTGTGGGATGGTGAGGAGTGAGGTGAGGGATAGTTCTCAGTGGCTTCTTGCTCCTGCAGTGATGTTGAAAATCCATCTGGGCAATCAGAGTCCAAGTCTGAGCAGCTACTGATGGAGGTGGATGAAGACGAGGTAGAAGAGGTGAGAGAGAAGTCCAGCAACGATGCTGGGCAATCGCAGCAGGAAGGTACAAGAGTGTTTTCATCTTCATCGTCATCATCATCTTCATCATCATTATCATCATCAGCAGCGCCATCAACGACAACATCATTGTTACCATTGCCATTCTCATCTACTTTCCCCTTCACATTAACACCAGCATCATCATCCTTCTGGTCTCCTCCCTCCATTTCCTTCACATTATCACCAGCATCATCATCCTTGTGGTCTCCTCCCTCTGTTTCTTTCACATTGCCATTTTCCTCTTCTCTGTCCTCCACTGGTTTGGCTATGGGTTCCGTCATGGGCTGCTTCTCCTCTGGCTTACATTTGGCCTTCCTGGTCTCCGGTTTCTTCTCAGCTTCTTTTCTCTTCTGAGATGGTGGAGCAAACTTCAGCTGTTGCCTGATGGTCACAGTGTTGTTGTTGTTGTGGTTGTGATTGAACAGGCTATTGCTATCCTGAGTTGGGTGGTCATTACAACACAGACAAGGCAGGCTGGGTTCGTTACAGTTTGGGTCCACAGCCGGGATGCCTGCGTTCGAGGCACCATGTCCACCTTTTGACTTTGAGTTGGCTGGTACTGGGTGGGCGCTGTTCTTCTGGACCACTTTGAGATGGCCCACTGACGATCGTGCAGTGTGACCTATGCTTTTTAACCTGGAAGGTTCAGGAGGTCTTCGGGTAACATGACGAGGTGATGAAGAAACAGTGTTTATGTTTTTCTCTTCTCTCTTGTTTGTGTGGTTGAGAGGTTTAGGATCTACACGTCGTCCACTGTCGAATCGACGCGGTCGTGGGGGAACGGAAGGCCGGGCGGAGTGCATTGTGGGTTTGTATTTAGCACTAGTAAGAGGTACCAATGTTATTGTTGTTGAAAAAGGGATTTCTGGCAAGGGATGCTGAGGTCCCAGTCAGGTTTCATCAGCATATTTGTCACATCCTTGCTCAGTTTAGCCCCTGAAATATTAAGACAAGCAGATGCTGTTAGAAAACACATTTAATCTGCAGCGTATCAAAAATGCCAGTGACAATATTTTACACATGCAGTTTCTGATCTGATACTGTACGCTTTCTTATATCTGACATCATAAAAATAGCTTTTTTTATATTTTATTATTCAATGTTCTACTTACTTATTTCTATTTCCTCATGTCCACAATAACATACACACACTGCACGCAGAGTCACATTCCCTCACTCTCTAACACACACACACACACACACACACACACACACACACACACACACACACACACACACACACACACCTATCGCGCTATCGAGCCATGCACTGCAAAACTGTCAGATAATATTTACTTCCAGATAATATTTACTGCATCAAGCATGCATAATCACGACAACCACGACAACTATGCACCAAAATAGGTCTTAAAATTTGTAATATATGGTGTCCTACGTGTGCTATGATTTTTATCGAAGTCTGCACATATTCTAGCACAGAACACAATCGGTTCAGGACCAATTAGGTGAAGAGAATCACTGTAAGGACTACTGCTGTATTTCGCTCTCCTGCACAGAATGTAGGCCACGCGCTGCTCACATCCACCCAGTGTCCTTGGGTGCTGATGCTTCAGTATTCGGGCCTAGGCAGATGCAGAGAATAAATCAAAGGCCCCCGGCGCTCGTAAACTAACGAATGGTTGAGGTGATCGTTGTAATACTAAACGTGGTACAAAAAACTCTCGATTGTTTACCGAAACGTACATTTATCGGTCAGTGTTCATTTATCAAAACAAGCCTGGAAAAATGCGGAAAGGAGAGGATCTTCCACTTGCCGCGTCGCCTTGCTTACATCCCCATCTTAAAATATGCGCTTAGAAATCGCCGGATATAAGGCAGTTGATAACGCTTTACAAATCAGTAACAAAACCTATTGGTGTTTATAATGTACATATCTATGCTAACTTGGCACATATTCGTGTATAAGTAGTCATGGAAAAAGCATAAAAACATTGGAATGCTAAATATTCCAGCAAAAACATCGGCATCGGATAAAATAAATATTTAGGACGAATATTTTAACTCACCTTCAGTCTGAAGACGACAGATTCTACAATTTCACTCCACTAGACGTACCGGAGGGTAACTGCCAGCAAAATTTCAGCAATATTCTCGGATCTTCTGATCTAACAGCCCGTTTCCCCGTCATCCAGCCCTCCCCACACCGTCGCTGTAACCACACCCCTCGGCATCTCCATCTCCATCGTCTATTTTAGTACTCAGGCCTGGTCCAGATGCATCTTCTCACTCATTCGGCAGAACGCAGAATACACTCGGTTTCTCTTAATACAGAGTCTGAAGGAATTTCGTCCTTTTTATTTTAATTTCGCGTTATTCAGGTTTAGTGTAATGACAGTGAAGACATGGACATGGCATGAAGGACAGCACTATTAAGGCAAAAAACTGGAGGACACGTTTTGTAACGGAATTCTTAATTTTGCCGAAAGGTGGTGAGGTTTGTACAGGGTTTCTTCATTTTTTTTTCTTTGTGTTGGTAAATGCTTTAGGTTTTGTCTCCAGAGCTTTAAAAAATAAAATCTAGTTGAAGTGGTGCCAAGACCTTCCACACAGCCCAAACACAGCTCTCTTATGGAATTTGCACAAGCTAAAGATCAGTGCTATTTTCTGCCTGAACAGCAGTGATACAATGTGAAAATGCAATTAACCATTCATAAATAGGTTTGGGAAGTATACAAGACACTGGACAAGTATAATGTAAAGGGTGTATATCCCAATTAAGCATTAAAAAGTAGGAACAATCATAGTTATTCATTTTATAGATTAAGTAAAATGTCCAACATTTTTTTAGATGAAATATTGTCAAAAATTATCCTCCAGTATAGGAAATCTTTGCAAAATCTCCAATTCCAACAGATATGAAAATGACCATGACATTAAAGTCTTTTTAGATAAACATATCTACAATCTTGAGAATATATTTACACCATTGACAAGATGCACTGCTCTCTCTGTACAGCCCCTGCTTTGTGCCTATGGTGCACTATCACTTCACATAGCTGGTTGGCTTGAATTTGAATCTCCACAAAAGTCTTTAGTCATGCCCTGTTCACACAGTCCTGCCTCATTTGTTCCTCTTGTAGATCTTCTTGGCAAAGTTAAGGAACACGGCATGGGGAAGATTTTGAGCGTGACGCTGGATGAGGCCCTGGAGACGCCGGTAACTCTCTTCCTCGTACTGGTGGTACCGGATGGGCAGTTCCAGAGTGTCATAGAGGGCCTTCACTCTCTCCACACTCTCAGCATCACTGCGACCATAACACGCCTAAGGGAGAGAGACAGAAAGAGGCGCAGGTAGAGAGAGAGAGAGAGAGAGAGAGAGAGAGAGAGAGAGAGAGAGAGAGAGAGAAAAGCGAGAGTCACACAAGGATGATGGTTAGATGGGTCCTGTTTGTTAACGGCACCGACAGACACTCCATAGAGCCATGGAGCAGAGGCGTTTACACGTTCCAGATTCAGACCCGTATCTGAAGCCCTCTTGCGCAGTGCAGTGGTTTCAACCGTCACAGTGAGGAGTTCTTATGGCATCTGGGCCCAACAAAATTGCACTTCAAAAGAGAAAGAGCCGAAGCAGGTCCTGCAGTGTCTGTGGGATACTACTCCCCACAAACACAAACGCAGAAACGCAGTGCTGCAGCAGGGCAAGGCCAGCATGGCAGTGCCCATCTCTCACTTCCCTCCATATTTCATCCTCTAGCCTTCCCACTCACTCACCTGTAGTTCTGTTCTTTGCTCAGGGGTCATAATCCCCAGTGCTGTGACCACCAGCCAACTGCACTTGTTGTCCTGGATATCGGTGCCAATCTTCCCCATCACCGCAGGGTCTCCATAGCAATCCAAGTAATCATCCTGGCAACAACATACATCAGGATACCCATGCTATGAAAAGTTGACTACTGAATAAATGGTGGCGTATTTCCAGTGTGATTGTCCAATAAGGAAGCTGATCATAGGCTGATCATAGGCTGATCATAGGCTGATCATAGACTGATCATAGGCTGATCATAGGGGTGTACCTGTATCTGAAAAAACTCGCCCATTTCAAGCAAGATGTGCTTGGCATTATTGTGCTCCTTCTCGCTGTTGATCCCTGCCTGTGGTGGGTGACAACAATAAGCTCAGCATTGTAACAAGTGTGTGTGCAGGTGCACCACACACACACAAACATACACACACACACACTCAATGAGACCAGCAAACTCATGGAGTCCCCATTTTAGTGTTGGGGACTATCATTGTCATATCATAACTATCCCACATACATCTGAAGTCCATATAGGATCCTATAAGGGTGAATTGCTATTAGTACTATTAGAGAATGTGGGGAATTTGACATTTGACAGGAAAATGACATCTATTTATAAGTATAAATATCAAATAAATAAATAAATATCCGTTCTATAAATAAGTACCTTCATAATGTTGACACGAGCAATGCAAGCCAACTTGGAAATGATTCAGAGTTCTACTCTAAATTTGGCAGAAGCGAACACAGATGCTGAATACTAACACTATTTATTTCTCCACTTGTTTCTGCATACTATTCCCAAAGCCTTAGTTCTCAAATAACTTTGTGAATGTAGTGATGTAGTGAACTACTGCACCACCACTATTGTGCACACACACACACACACTCTCTCTCTCTCTCTCTCTCTCTCTCTCTCACCATGTACATTGCTGCAGCCACAGGGAGGTAGAAGGAGTAGAAAGCAGTCTTGTATTTCACTATGGCTTTATATCTGCCAGGAGATAAGAAACACGCTTATGTTCCCATCAAAAGTGCCCAAAGGTCAGTGAGGATAAATCAGTACCTTCATGACAGATTCCATACCATTCTGTATGGATTCCAGTAATCTGTACCCCACACAAGGTTTTCCCTTTCATCAGATCTCACTCAATTCACACCCCCCACCCACCTTCCCCCTCCCCTCTGTCTCACCTCTCTAGGGTGAAGCGGTCCAGGTCAATCTTCTTTGGTGGTGCTGTCATAAGGTCAAGGGTCTGGCCGAGCTCCGTCTGGAAGGACGTCTGCAAGAGATGACCCAAGATTTAGGTCATGTATGTAAGCAATCACGTATATACGCATATAAATACACAAATAAGAGTTTACGAAGACTTTTCACCTCTGTGAAGAGCTCCAAAAGACTGACATAGTAGGGCTGTTCTCTGCAATTCCTGCGCAGAAGACGGTAAATGGACCCCTCCAGGAGAAAAGCATCATTAATGGCATCTAACCCGATGCCTTCCTGAGAGATGCAAAATGGTTACAGATCAGTAAACAAATTGAGGGAGTGGTCTCTGAGTGGTCCTATGCCCTGTTAAACAAAACAAAAAACCCTCATCCCTTATAAAATCTCAATTATGTCAAACAGTTCAATACTTGCTAAAGATGGCAAATGACATTACATAACTACAGCATGCACGCCACAGCATGCAGGCTTCTAGGCAGAGGTTTCACACTCCCTTGGTAGTTCTCTGTGTATGAAAGCATCTCCACAATATCAGGTCACACAAACTGAGGAGGATGAACTAGGCCTCCATGGTCATGTCCTCAGAAAGACTGAAATCCTGCTGCCCCATTTACAGCCTAAACCCTAAGTGAGCAAAATGCAAACTACTACTACTGCGGTGGCTTGTGTCATCACTGTGCAAAAAGTTGCTCGTCCTTTCATGCTTGTAATCACTTTTTAATGAATGTCATTTTTATGCAGAATTACATTGATCATTCACATTGTAGCTAAAAGAGGAACACGCTGCAGACAGATGTGGACTCATATGTATTTTCCTAAATCCTAATAGAAAAAAAAACCCTGTTAAACAGACTTACTCTCAATCTTCACCTTAAACATTCACCTACTCTGCTCAATCATATTAGGTCAACCTTAGAGCTGCCACTTATAGTCCATCTATTATCATTAAAGGTCTATCTCCCCTATCCAAAGCATCATTGGTCAGATTCTGACCACAGTACCACTGCTGACTGAACTGCACTTCTCTGCTGTACACAAAGGCCTTCAAACAGCCTTGAGTGCCATTGCAAAAACAAATATATTCTGGAGCTCCAGTGTTCTTATATAAAAGCTCTACTACCATCTCACCTTCTTATACCAGCAAGGCTGACCCCTCCGTGTTACAGAGGCATCCATAATGTCATCTGCCACCAAGAAGAAAGCCTGGAGCTATGGAAGAGATTGAATAGAGGTGGGGGGGAAAAAACAGATGTTAGAAAAAGATATGTGCGTGTTGTCCGGCCACAGAACGCCTGCCATTTCAGCTCCTCTAGTGGTGACAATCAAATATATGTGAAGTATATATGTGAAGTGTGATTCTGTGGGAGAGAGGGAAAAGCCAGTCCGCTCACCAGTTCGATACACCATCCGACCAGCAGGGCACGCTCGACCTCGTCATGAGACAGCGTAGCAGGCTGAACAAACTCCCGCAGTGAACCAATCACGGACAGGCCACGGTTCCTCTTGCCTCCTGGGGCATTGTACCGTAGAATCTAAAGAAAGATAGGTTTGTCGCAAACTGACGCACCAGAACTAAAATGAACTAGTTTAAAAGATCACATACAACTTCAGGGGCACATAAGATTAAACATCAAACTGGCCTAACTATTGTCAACCAATTTTGTTTGTTTGTTTTTGTTTGTTTGTTTTGTTGTTGTTCACGAAGCCCCAATCCTTTATACAACTCTTGAGGGTGTGTAAGTTGAAGTTGATAAAGTTAAATGAAAGGAGTGGCACATGCAAGCTGCAGACAAATTAGAGATATCGCCAAAACAGTTTTTTTCCTGGAACCACAACATATCTTTGAATATGAGTTTTCGTACCTCACGGAGTCTATTGAGTGCATCAGCAAGGACTGGATCTGTAATATCCTGCTCTGTTAATTCAGACACAATCTTCTCAAACTGTCTATCAAAGAGTTGAGCGTCTGACATCTGGACATCATTACTGCAGTTGCTGTCACCCTGAAAATATTGGCATATACATAGCAAAAATGTCCATATTACAAAGTGTAATACAAAAAACGTCCTCATGCCAGCTTCCACAGACACAGCTCTGCATGTACTTAACAGTACAGTGAGTCTGGGGCAATACTGACAGCTTCACACAGAACATGATTCAGTTTGTGGATTCGTGGTCACTATTGATACTCAAATAGATGTGCACAAGAACAGATTTATTTCATAATGTAGCTTTGATGCTTTCACAATGTAGCTAGAACAGCCCTACTACAGCGACGGTTCTGTTTATTAGAAAGTGTAATGTCTCTTATCCACTCGTTGACATTAATAGAAAAGAGACTTAAAACTGAATTATGACAAATCAACATCAAACATATCAATAGTGTGCTGCTATTTTAGGATGTCACTTCATAAACAGACAACAGGATGGACTTCTCTAGGTTAATCTTAGTTCTAAGATAGCCAACTACATGAGGTTAACAGACACAACAATGTGAACCGCAGTGCGAATAATAAAATAAATTTATTTTAAACAAGCACAACAATCAACAATTATTCCAACGTTACGTCTTACCATTTCTTTCGAGTCTCGTTCAAGCTAATGCCAAAACACAGACCGTCACTTATTTGAGACGGTGGTTATATTTTCCCTGTCATTGCCGTACGAAAACACGCGACTTCCCACGGATTGAGGGCTTTGTTGTCATTGTAGTTTTTAAGGTCAAACGGGGTTATTTTACCCACATGTCTGTACACTTCAAGTCCCGAAAGTCTCTGCGCGTGGGGCACCGGTGAATCGGAAAGCTTCATATGACGTACATGAATGCCATTGGTTAGAGCAATCGGACGAGGATGGGCTTCAGAGCGACAGGCCAATGAACGATTCAGATGGGCGGGGTTCGTGGCAGTGGATCCATCTGATGTTGTAAATGTCAGAGGAACGTACACAGTCGGTTACAGTTACCCAATCCTGAGCCGGTGTGTGTACATTGCGCCCATAGACTGTACATGCAAGTATCGAATAGAATGCACACGGTATAGTTTATGCTTGCACCATACAATGCTTTCATTGTTTGTTAAGTATCATAGAAAGCATAGACATATGTGTTGAAAACTAAGACTTGAAAACTGAGTTTCAGGTGAACAAAATAATTTTTTTGTCATGGCTGTACACATAAATTTGGATAACAAATTTGATTGAATTTGATTGACTAAGTTACAGGCCACGGTCACCAAACGCTGAGTTGGACAGTGTGTAAAAATCAGTAAAGCTCTGTTGAATCAGTTGAAGGAGCAGAATTCACAATTATTCAAGAAGATATTGAAAATGAACACTTTTATTGTTTATTATGTCATGTTTAATCCTGATAGCTTTCATATAACAACAAAAATACCATCACGATTCACTGCTAACAGTCATTTTTGCAACTATTATTTCAGAAATTCACATGTTGAGGGAGTGGTCTCTGAGTGGTCCTGTGCTGTTATCTTATAGCATCCGTTCAGACTCAGATGTACAGTTATAGTGAGTCATTTCAAAGCAATAATTCAAAACTGGAACTCACTTGTAACACTGCAACAATGTTAAGCTTCATGATTATGATGTAGATGATAAAAACCTTCTTAGAATCGATATATATTACCAATGAGAGTGAAACTTAATTTAACTGGAAATTTGAAAGAAGGTAGTAATTTGAAAATATATATTAAATGTATTCTGTGTAGTTTGTACAATCACTGTCATTGGCTACACAACAAAAGCAAACTATCTATGCCAGCGGTGTCCAAAGTGCGGCCCGCGTTCAAATTTTCACTGGCCCGCAATCTCTGTTGACCACAGCATTTTTATATTTCACCAGAAGAGGGCAATAGACTCCAAAAAGCTATTTTATATTTCACCAGAAGATGGGAGTGTACATTATACCATTATACTATCGCAGCCACAGATGGCAGGGTATACTATAGTGCAGGGGTACTCAACTGGCGGACCGCGGTCCGGATCCGGACCCGAACGCAGTAATGTCCGGACCCAATCTCATTCCTGATTAACTGGATACGGACCAAAAAAAAACCGGAGCATTTATTTCAGGGCTATTGAAAAAACACTCCGTCACGAGTGTTACGTTTGCCACCCCCGCTCAACAACTTACGTTCGCCACACCCCCGCCGCACCGGACCTCAGGTCACAGGTATCTGCCAAAATTGGACCGCGGACAAATTTTTTTGAGTACCCCTGCTATAGTGTATACTACCCCACCCCCCTCTCCCCTCCTTCACCTCACCAAATCTGGCCCTCACTGCTCTTGAAGTTGCTTAGAAATCCATGGAATCCACAAGAAGGCGACATATATCTATTTTTTACAACAGTCTGCAAGGTGTGTTTTATTCCTTATATCTGTATTTGTGACAAAATTCATAGGTAAATACATTTTGCAGCAGAGGTGGGGACTCGAGTCACATGACTTGGACTCGAGTCAGACTCGAGTCATTAATATTAAGACTTTTGACTTGACTTGAAAAAATATTCAGAGACTTAGACTTGACTTGGACTTTTACACCAATAACTTGGGACTTGAATTGGACTTGAACCTGTTTACTTGCAAAGACTTCATTTTTTTTTACCCCAAATCTAAATTTTAAAACGCATATTAATATTTATAAAGTGCGCCCCATTAATTTCATTTCCGTCCTTCTGACGCAGACCAGTCCACTGCTTTTCCACACTCTGTACGTGTGTGTGTGCATGAGCTGCAGCACAACCAATCAAATGGGGGGTTGGCGAACGTAATTTTTTACCGGGCGGGGTGTAAAATGGACACAAATTAAGTATTATATCGCGATCGATCGATCGCCAGTGGTTGGTGCCAGAGCGAACTAGTAACTCATTGAATCATAGATGTGGATCAGAGGTAAATAAACTAGATTTTTTTCCGGCGTGAGAAATCGGATGTGTGGCGTGAGAGCGTGTGAAGACGGTCAAATGCGTGTGTCTCACGCTCAATGCGTGAGAGTTGGCAACCCTGGGTTCTGTATCTGAAATCGGGGAAGAGAGCCTCTCTCTGTCACCATCATAATATCCAGTTCTATCTCAGCATGGATTGTGTATTTGAAGACATCTACGTCGAGAAAAAAATATATTGACAAAAGTGGAGCGAGTTTTCAGCTATGGGGACATCATTCATCGTGCACAAATGACATACAGACTTTTGGCCAGCAAATGCAATGCAGAATAGTTCACTGAAATGTCTAAAGTTGCAGATTCCTGTTAATTGTTCAGTTCTTATATTTGTTTGTCTTGTGTCACTCACACATGTTCTCCAAGAAACCAGATAAGAGAAGAGAGGGAAAATGCTGTTATGGTTCGTTGTATTGTACTGTGAAAATATCAGCACTTTTTATTTGAACATGGAGTTCTACTTATGACTTTTTCACATAATATTTATTTCTGGAAAATTGAATATTTTTGCAGCTAAGTTTAACAAATTGAATTGTGCAATAAAGAGGTGTAATTTTAACTTTTTTTATACTTCGTGTTTTCAGTTGCACGTTTTATCAAGATTTGAGGAGAATACAGATTTAAAAAAGAACGCATGTCTATTATTTACATTTAAAATATACCTGCAACATTGGTAAAAAAAAAAAAAAAAAGACTCGAAAGGACTTGAAATTCCAAGTTTCAGACTTGGGACTTGACTTGACTGTTGCCTGTCTTGACTCGAGACTTGACTTGACTTGAGTGTCTTTGCTTGAGACTTGACTCGGGACTTGAGGTATAAAGACTTGGACTTACTTGAGACTTGCAAAACACTGACTTGGTCCCACCTCTGTTTTGCAGTATTGCAAAATATGCATAAGATCTCAGAAATGACACAACACAAGCCTGTCATCCAAAGGGATCCAACAACACAGTGAGTCCTCTTCTGTCGTCTTGGTGGTTGAACAGCTAAAAAAGATGAGTCCTTATTTATTTGAACTCATTCTAATCAAAATCATTAATACAGATAGTCTACCATGCAGAATAGATATACCCCATCACATTCAGACAGACCCATCTTAAATTAGATGCAGTATATGATGGGGGGAACTAAATGCTATAACGGTCAATTACTTAAGTGAGCTTCAGCATACCTGCAAGAGTCATGGTAATGAGCTGCAGTATGTTCTGGTATCCTGCAATTCCAAAATGGAATTAACACATACAAAATACAATTCATGGTTTGCTGTAGCAAATATTTCAAAAATGTTACAGATTTTGATAATTTTGTCAAGTTTCATTTTTAACCTCTTTCTTCAAAATTAGGCTGCAACACCCCCTCAAATGGGAAACAATGTTTACCGTGAGTTATATCTTGTTTGGGGGCATTTGTGAAGGTCTCTAAAAAAGATGTGTTTGGTTTGTTAAAATATAAGGTGTTGAAGCATTTTTAAGGTGTTCTCTTTAATCTGAACATTAAGCATATTAAAGCCTTGAACTCACCGGGGGTAATCTTGGTTTTTCGTTTTCATATATTGGTTCCCTTTTCCCTGATCATGAGAAAACAGATATGATTATAATGTGGAAATTCATTATTGGAATATACAGATACCAAAGCATGCACTGGAGTGTTGATGATATTTTTTAGTTTATTATTTTTTAGCTTGATCATCTCCCCAGTTTGATTCGTCTGTGTCAGTTTTCACTGCACTGCAGAGATGTGTGTGAGAAGTGTGTGAGTGTGTCTGAGCAGGTGAACCCAGATGCCAGGTCTTCACATCCTGCTCTGTGCCCACGTCTGCACCCCTGAGCTGGAGACTGTCCAGCTCCACCTCCACAGCAGCAGGACAGAGGAACTAGGTATGCGTGGAGCAACGGACCTGCCATTCAGGGAGCATGGAGAACCCACGTCTCCTCAACCCCTCACCACAGCATCGTCTAGACTGGACAATCCAGGCCAGACAGGTAACCTGGCCGTATGACTTACTCTGAGGTTGCCTTTGGAGTGGTTCTTCATATCTTGGGCCCTGGACCTTGAACGCTGTGGAGTTGTTCTTATCTTCCGGCTTCGCGCTGTTCCTTCTTCTTCCGTCTCTGTTTTGCTTGTCCTCTTCTGCATAGTCCACTACAATCAGAAACATCTCTAGTCAGCACAAGAGTTGCGTAGATTTTTTAAAATATTTTTTAAGGACTAAAATTAAATTTAATACTATTTAATTAAGTTTCCATGAAATAGAATTTCAGTGATTCTCAGCTGAACCTGACAACTAACGGTGAGATTTAATTTCAAGTAACATGCAATATAGACAAATGCATTAGCAGTGTTAGCATGATACTTTATTGCATTGTTTTATTCTCATTGTTGTGTTTTTGCTTGTTTTACTCACTTGACTGTTTCCTCACAGAATGAGCAGGGTCAGCAGAACTTCTACAATATAATAATGAATGATGATTACCATAATTATGAATGATGATTACCATAAATTTGAATGATGATGACCATAATTTGTTTGTTTACAAAGTGTTGCTAACTTTCAGTCAGTTTAAATATGTGGGTGTGAAGTCCAAACTAGTTTTTTCATTCTTTCATTTTGGATTGTAGTTTAATGCATTTTAATTAGTGCACCAGTACTGCCAAAGAGAGATTTGGGACTTACTTAAAGTGAACTATGAGGAAGCAGAGAATCCCGATCAAAAGCTCCACTCCCAAAATAACACCCACTGCAATACCTGCAGCTGCACCAGGAGAAAGTCCTGATGCTGCAGCTACACACACACACACACACACACACACACACACACACACACACACACACACACACACACACACACACACACACACACACACACACACACACACACAGTTTTCATGTTCAAAATAAATTGACAAATAATCTACATTGCTTTGCTAATTCATCTTAGCTTAACATCTGTAGACATCTTGGATCTGGATGTACGTTTAACCTGTACTTTGCTTCTTCTTGAAGCACCACTATGAACATGGACAAATCTCTCACTTATTAAACTTTAGTTTCCATGGTGCCGCTGTGGTCAGGTGTAGGGTTCCATCACCTTACCTTCCACTGTGAGAAAGACAGCGGCAGAGGCTGTAAGGTCAGTGACGTTGTTCCAGGCGGTACAGGTGTACTCGCCACTGTGACTCAGGTTGCTGCTCTCGACCACGTACAGAGGGGAGTCTCCCGCACTCGCACCATTCACTGTCCACGTTACCATGGCAGCAGGTTGGGAAGCGGAGGAACAGAGCAACAGTATGTCCGAGCCCTCTTCTACCACCTTGGACCCCAGTATCTTCACATCCGGCCCATCTACAACGAGCACACAGGATTACTCCAGGCAGCTTTATGGGAGTGTTCAGACAACACTGGTTTTCCAGTGAATCAAAATTGAAGAGCTAACAAAAAAGGATGAACATGGATTTCCCTAAAGAACAAAGGTTAATTTAACTTGTGCACTACAATACTACATAAAACATCTAAAAGTATTGCCATTCATATCATACGAGCTGGTCAATAACTGAGCGTTCTTTGAATTTTATTTGCATTAAATCTTTTACCTTGATACTTTCCCAAGTGCATAAAGGACATAATTTGGCAAATGGATATGTTAAATAACAAGGTAGAAATTTATTTCAGGTATTTTATACTTTAGTGCTGTTTCAATTATATCTATTATTCAGAATTAAATGAGAAGTCAAGTTATTTTTTGTTCTCACACTACCAGAACCAGAACTATTCAGGCCAGCATAAACACTCTCTTAAGTACTTCTTTAACATTGGAAGAGATGGTATTTTTCAAAGATTATCATCAACAAGATGAGCTTCAAATCTTTCTTTGATGCTAAATATGTTTCATACTTACAGCTAACAGTCATTGTGTAGTTAGCTGTATCAGAGCTAACAGGGTTGCTGAGCCTACACCCATATTCACCGCTGTCTGATCTCTTCACTGGACTGATCGTCAAGGTTCTGTTATCAGCTGAGAATGTGAATCTTGTGCTGGGAAACAGAATTTGATCATCCTTCATCCATTCTGTGGTAATAACGGTGCCGTTTCCCATGCAAGCCAATTGGGTTGAGCTATTTTCAATGAGAATGTATTCAGGGCCAGTGATGGATACTTCAGACACCAGCTCTGAGAAAGAGTGAAAATCACAGGTTAGGCATGGCTGAAAGTTGTGCAACTCATAATATTGTTCTTGCCTTACAGTTAAGCTTCGATGAAGAACTTCTAGTCATTACTAGAACAGGCTGTACGAGATGTTCAGTTCAGCTCCATGGCAGGAACGTCCTGTGATGGTGCCATTTCTCTTGAACTGTATGTTTACTTGTCTTTTGTGATTTTTAATTTTGGTGTTATTTAATGTTATTGCAAGGTTTCCTGTTATTTAATGTTATTGCAATGTCTTTAATGTTGACTGCTTTTATTGTGAAACCGTATTGTGAAACTGAAAGTGAAACTTCCTTCAAGTGAAAAAGAATATCTTACCAAAAACCTCCAGGGAAATATGTCCCTGCTGTGATAGTGTATCTGTTGTGTATGTTAAGGAATACACTCCAGAGTCAGCCATGGTCAGAACTCTTAGTTCCAGAGATCCAGTAGTCTTGTTCAGACTCACTCTCTCTCTGTATTCAGGGAGAATATCCTCTGACGTTGGGGTAAATATTACAATGCTCTTATTCATGAAACTCCACGTGACTACATCAGATAGCTGAGGAGGAGTAATGGTGTTGAATAGGACTGTTAACCCTACAGTCCCATATATTGGTCCTGGTGGTAATATATCCTGCTCTTGACTGGACCCTGGGGAAGAGAAAGTATTTTATCATTCCCATCTTCAGAAAAATAACCTCATACATCTGACCTCCAAACTCATACATATGGTGTCATCTCAAGCTCATCGACAAAGATTTGTCGAGTTTACACAGTGTCAAAATCAAAAAATAATGCAGTGAGGAAAACCGCTGGGTTGATGATACAGGTCACACAGGTTCAGACTGACAGGGAGGCTAAGGAGAAATAAGCACTCTTTGCAACTATATGTGTTGTAAAGCATCTCAGAATGTTCAACAAGAAGTAGAAAATTGGGGGCTATATGGGACTCAAAAGTGAGTGATGGTTCAAAGTTTATAGTAACTGCTACATTAGGAGCAATGGAAGAGTTGTACATACCGTACCTATTGAAATAAATAGTTTTCTTCTAGATATAAGCATAAGAGCTAAGTATGTCATAGCACAGTATCAAAGTTCTTAAGAGATCTAAAAATATTGGAGATGACCAAAATATTGAGGAACACCTCATCAACTGAATATAACAGATTATTATCAACTCTTATGAGGGCAGACTCATGTAGAAGGTAACAAGGACACATTCCTCAGGCAGGTCCGTCATAAGCAGTATGACAAAGTTAAATTGCCCTTTGTCCTTACTGAAACTCAAACAATTTTTTTTCTACATAAAGAAAAATCTCTTCAATGAAAATGCCCACAGCAAAACATTGAATGTGATCAATATGTATTTTGCAATGAAGCAAAGTCCTGTTTTCTTTTAAAGCCATGTTATCTATTAACATTAAATGCACAACACCCCCAAGTTAAGACAAAAGTGCTCTATTCTTTTACAAAAATGCACTGCCTTAAACACAAAAATGATGTTCTTTACCTGTCAGCAGGACTACGATCAAAACAGTCAATATAACCCACTCCATGGTTGCTATGTTTTGTTTTATTTCATACTGTCTGGCATCACATTCAGCTGGTAATGCTCTCATATCTATGCAGGGGTAGCTTAATTATTTGGAGAACTTCCTTATGACAAAGTGGCCTTTGGTTTACGACTCTGGGAATCCATTTGTCTACTCTGCTACTCTGATTGTACTACAGTTGATATGGCAGCTCACCTCTCCGTTTCCTCTTGTGTCCTTTATAGAGTTTAACTATATAAAAAGCTTGTTTTGAGAATTTTGTTTTATTATATAATTGACAGTCCAGTAATATTAATGTGTAACAAAAATGTGTACACAAACATTTTATATAAACCAATGTTTAAAACAGAACAATTTCCAGAACAATTTTCAATCAGCCATTTCTTGGAAAAAGTACAGAAAGTAATTCACAATCAGTTAAACATCTTTCTTCAAAATTACATGCATGAAAGATGTAATCAGGCATTAGACCTTCTTATTACATGACATGCTATTAATAAGCCCGATAACTGCTTATCAAGCATTGTTCAATAAATGAATAACAATTTCTTGAAAATTAAAATGGAAATTCTTGTTATTGTATCTATTGTTATTAGATCTATTAGATCTAAAGGGCTGAATTTGTGAATATAAAATGATATTTATCAACATATATTGAAGCTAAAAATGTATTATTCTTCATTCAACTTTAAAGCTCACAGTGCAACTAAAGCAACATTTTCATCTCAGACAATGTCAGGTCTTATCTTACACTACATAAAGCTAAGACGGTGACTCATCCTCTTGACTGGATTATTTCAATGCATTGGATCACCTGAAAGATTAGACAAATTACAGGGAAGTAGCAAAGTTTAGTGAGATGCTGGCATCAAAACACTGATCAGATATGGGGGGGGGGGGGGGGATTTGGCTTTGAATAAAGGAGAAGCAAAGAACCAAGGCACAAGTGCAGCCAATCAGTGATTGGGAGTAGAGCGAGTGTAGTGTGTGTGTGTGTGTGTGTGTGTGTGTGTGTGTGTGTGTGTGTGTGTGTGTGTGTGTGTGTGTGTGTTTATGTGTGTGTGTGCACGCGCTCGCACACACTGAAGCAGAACTTCAGTGGCTCCCTGTTCAGTGTCTATTTGTATATATGTATATATGCAAACATCCAGCACCAAGAAATCCATTTGGATAAAGTTTTGACACGAAAACAATAGAAGATATACAGCAGACAGAGAGACAAATCTTTAATTACACTTTTTCACCATTACTTCAAACAAAACCTTTGTAACAACTGCATACATAACATTACATATGTAAGTTGCATTTTAACCCTGTTTATATAGATTTTTAAAGCAACTATTATTTCCGAAAACTGTTTAAGAAGCCTTATAAATGTTAAGGTCTCATAAAATGAAAATTGATATTTAACTCCTGAACTGATGTGAACCGCTAGGTGTGTTTAGTTTGGCATTACACAGGAAATGCCAGAATGCCTTTAGTTACAGGAAACTCAGCAAATTGTTTCCTTTGACACTCCCTGTCATTGCTCAGAAAGACAGAGAGAGATGAAGGGGGGTGTAGACAAGAAACCAAAACAGACTGTCTTGGTGAAGTGGTTGATATGACCTAGTGACCGAACATACCAAACATGTTGATCTCAGTAAACTAACTCAACAATATTCCCTTGAATACAATATTTTGATACAGACACATGTTCAGAAGTAAAAGTTATGTCATATTGTTGAGTGTTTTTTTCTGCCCCATGGTACAACAGCTCTCTCCTGAAGATGACAAATGAAATGAGATAAATCAAGCTTCAAAGATTCTGGATATTGGCTTCCAAGACAGAGATCAAATGTGACACGTATTACAGTGCTGTAATAATATAGTTTGCCAAAAGCATCTGCGAAATACAGAGATCATGCTGAACAGTAAAGCATTTTACAAACGCTAACTGACCAACAGTAGGCTAACGGACCAAGGTGAGGGACTAAATCTAATAGAACGCCATCATCATTTGCCACTTTCATGTATCTCTCAGGCCCCGCCCACATTTTTTCCAACACTTTCACACAGTCACAATCTTTTGAACACCCCCCTCTCCTTCAACTAGTACAACTCTCCCCTCATCTCTCTGTATTCTTGTCCTCCCTCTCTTTCTCATTGCACAACGTAACCCGACAACCCCGGCGACAACACTGAAGCTCAGACCCAGAACCACTAAGCCCAGAACCAGCAGGTGTGAGGTACTGCCCTTCTTTACCTCGGAGTACTCCCATAGTCCTACTGACACCATGCTCAGACCGATGAGAGTGCCCCAGAACCCAAAGGCCAGCATGCAGGAGCCCCAGGACAGTTCTGTGCCTCCCGTTACAACTGTGACCCCTGCAACAGAGACAATCTTGCTCTGTATGGTGACAGTTTCAGACTTGGGGTCATAGATCACTGCAGGGGTAGAGTCAGGCAGGGCAGCCGGATTGAGGATTGTTTCCATGATGAGTACAGTTCACACCCGCAGCGTCCCAAAAAGCTCCTAGCCGACTGCACCAAAGATGAGTAGCTTGCTTATGTGGCTTCAAAAATGTAATGACAGTGATCAGTAGCTTTGTTGCTGTTAAGATACAGTCAAAAACATCTTTGGTTACAGCTGAAATTCTTTGATGGTGAATAGCTGGGATATGGCAGGCAGGTGTCAGTTCTAGTACATTTCAGTCATCTTGGTGTGAACCAGTAATGCATTATATGGACCAGTAAAGCACTGTAAGAACAGTAAAGCACTGTAAGAACAGTAAAGCACTGTATGAACCAGTAAAGCACTGTATGAATCAGGTGTCTTTCAGCTCTTCCTTGAAGCTGCTACATCAGACCTTTTCTCCTGTGACGTACATGCCCCTCTGATCTTCTCGCCACTCTAGGACTGTTCAGTCAGACAAGGCTGGAAAGTTGTGAGGAAATGTTAGTGTGAGCCATGAAGATGTAAATAATGACACACATGCATTATCAAACAAGCTGGACTCATTGTTAAAATGTATAAAAACCTGACTTCAATTAGACTTGGTTAAATATCGACTGAACTCAAGTGCATGTGCACTATAACTATTGTAACATGTAAATGAACATCACTAGTGAAAATAGAAGTGACAGGGAAAAAATATTCTCCTCTCACCTTTCAGCTCACGTGCATGGTCTCACACAGCCATCTCACGCTCGGAAGAGGATCGACAGGCAGCCATACGATAGACAACAGCCATCACACTATGACCTGAGTGGCTCAGCTAGCTAGACCACTACAGCACTAAAGCAGTGCTTCCGCAGTGCAGGACTGAGATCTCCGTCGCTGTGCCTCTAACTCTCTTAGTGAGACTAATGTAAAGAAAGGACAAAAACCTTGAAAAAGAAAGAAAATTGTTTGTTTATGATTTCTCAAGACCACCACCCTGTGAGGGGAGGATTGCGTAGAATGAAGCAGGAGAGTCTAGAGCCAGGGCCTTTTATTTGACACGTCATCGCCACCAGACGCCGCCGTTCCACCACAGGGCTAGCTGTTGTTATTATTTTCCTTATCATTTGTTTGTTTCCATCGCCCTTTGTGTTCTGAAGGAAAGCCCTGTCCGTCATTAAGCATCATTATGAGCCATTATCTCCTATTTATGTAAGACCCACTCCCTTCCTCTGCTCCCTCCATCCCTCTCCCTCACTCAGGCTCTGGCTGCAGTCTGAGTGGAAGCATTGTTTTCTTGGGAGAGAGAAAGTTTTTTTTCTTTAAAACAAATTTCCCCCTCCAGCCTGCTCTGTTGGTCTTTCCCTTGTCTCTTTATCCTGCCTTTATCCTGTGCAACAAGGACAAAACAAATAGGCAAATGAAAAGAGAATAAAGTGCTTTATTTCTTTAAACCATCAAAATATTATCCTGAAGCGTTTTATGCTTATTCCCCACATGTACCCCCCAAAAAACCCCTGCAACAAACAACAAATGCTGTGTCAATATTTTCTATAGTATATTTTCTATTTCTAGAATCATTTGAGAGCCTTAACATCGCATTAGTTATATGTATTTTGTTAGGATTATGACACGTATGGATTGAAATGTGGTCTAAATATAGGTTACAGATCCTGAGTTGAGTTAATTGAAGCCAAATCAGATCACAGGCAGAGCCAGTGGCAAGCAGCCAGACAATAAATCAATTTGGCCTGACAGTTAGTCTGACTTTTGAGTTAACCTGACAGCCACACGTTATCCTGATATATTCGTTAGCCTGACGGTAAAGTGAGTGTTAGGATTTGAAATCGAGGGGGAAAATCAGTTTGTCAGAGCATGTAAAAGTGTAAAATGATCCTTAATAGATAAACGAAAAAAGCCTACCTAGAAAGCGAGCCCGCTTATTGTTAGGGATTGAAATAGTCTCTAGACGTAGATCATCAGGGTTAACAAACAGCTGTACAAATGTGTTCAGTAGTGTTCCGTAACTGGCGTCAGGAGAACAGATTCACAACACACGGTGTCAGGAACAAGTTCTGAAGTTTAATAAGAAAGACATCTAGGTAAATCCAGAAGAAATAAGATGTGTCTTTAAAACGTTGGCTAAGATGACTGGTGTTCTTATCAGTAAAGGAGGTACAGTGGACTGTGAGGGTAATGGAAAAGTACAAAATATAACAGAGAAATTCTAACTGAGGGGCAGACACGCAGTTAATAAGAAAGACCAAAATGTCAGTGTCATAGTGAATACTAAATTCCCCTATAGTGATTTAGCCTGACAGTATAAACAAGCTTAATTTTATGGCAAAAAATGTTAGTATAACGTTATTTGAGAACAATATTTATATGTTAGCCCAACAATTTTAACGTTAATCCGTTACTGCAAAAAACATATTTTAATCTTAGTCCATGAACAGCATTCTAAAGTTAGTCCAATGCAGTTTGGTGTTTATTATCAGCTGTTAAGTCATTTCACTATGTTTGATGGCTGTATCTTGAAAATTAAGATATTCGTTATTATTCAGTTATTAAATCTGGGTTTCTATGAGAGGCTTGGTGGATGAATAAAAAGATTAAAACGATGAATAGATAAGTGGCATCAGTTAGTAAATGCAGTTTGGGGCTTGGACTCAGATATAAGGCATAAGGAGACCGGGTTGGGAGCCCCTAGTTACCTACCACACTTTACCAGAGTCAGAAGAGCAGAGCAGTGCTGACCCAAATTAATCCATCAATCATCTTTACCGCTTAATCCTGCTAGTAAGGCTCAGTGGGTGGAATTTAGAGCCAATCCCAGTATCATTGGGCGAAGGCAGGGTACACCATAGGCAGGTCACCAGTCCACCGCATGGCCAAGACACACACTCACACCTACACACAATTTAGAGTGTCCAATCAATCTAACATGAATGTCTTTGCCCTGTGGGAGGAAAGTGGAGTACCTGGAAAAAACCCACCCATGCAAACTCCACACAGAGCGGCCCAGGCCGAGAACCAAACCCAGACCACCTTGCTCTAAGGTGACATTGCTAACCACCACACCACCACGCTGCCCAGGACCCAGATCAATGAGATCCTTAATTGAGTCAGCCTCCATCAGCTTTGATTGGATATCCTGCATGTTCATGGTTATCACTCTGCATTTATTGTGTGTCTGGTCTTCCTATAAGCCTAATAATGTTTCCAGAAATTATAAAGGACACCTTAAACTTCTCCAGTGACCTTTATTTTGTGTCAGAGAAATGGGTACATAGGGTCATATTTTAAGTAGTTGAAATCAGATCAGTTGTCTGGCAACTGCTCTCTGGGATTAACGTAGAAGCTTTAATGTCCACTAAGAGGCTGTGTGTTCAGCACACATGGTTACCTGGGCGTGCTGCTGGAGCTTATTTGGAGTGTGAGTTCTCAGCAAAGAAATGCAATTCAGGATGGTTGGAAGTACTGGGTGGACCTCCTGTCCTCCCAGAAACATACTTCAGTGTCTAGCTCTCAAAACTGAAAGACTAAGTCAGTCTAATTAATTAGTACAGACAAGAGAAGAAAAAAACATTAATTAGTACAGGCAAATGCAGTTGCACTGGATTGGTTTATTTTTATTACTAGGGACCCCTAGCAAAAGTTGGCCATTTAAACTTGTACATATGTTTGAAGCCTGGGATTTATTTAAATATGTGTAGTAATTGGAAAGCTGGCATTTGTCAGTTATGTCATAGTTTTTAGAAATGCTTCCACCATAGGCAAAACAGGGGTTTTACTCTCTAGATAGTTTAAAATTGTTGATAGGCTTCTGATAGACAGGCCACAGATGTCAATTTAAGGTTCAACAGCTCAGTCAAATGAAATCCGCCTTACACCGCCTTAACAGAATTAAGCCTGTTGTCAAATGTGACCACCTAAACCCACATCCTCCCACCACACCTACCCACCATATGTCACTTCTTGCCTTTTGCCCCAGGTTCTGCCCCTCCCAGGTTACCGCCCCTCCCAGATTACTGCCCCTCCCAGGTTGCTGCCCCTCCTAGGTTATCACCCCTCCCAGGTTACCACCCCTCCCAGATTACCACCCCTTCCAGGTTACCACCCCTCTCAGATTACTGCCCCTCCCAGGTTACCACCCCTCCTCTCCACAGTCCACATTTCAGACGGACTGTCCACTGACATTCCTTTCTTTGATTTCTGCTGAACAGAAAAGAACAGAAAAAGGTGTCCTGATCCTGTGAGACTCTGGATCGGATTTGAAGAGAGTAAGACCTTTATCTCCAACACCTCCTCCATCTCCTGTGAGAGCAGACACCCAGGCCCAGGCCCCCACCCGCAGCACCCGCCAGCGATGGGTAACGCAAAGAGCAGCGCCATGTCCAAGGAGATCCTGAATGACCTGAAGCTCAACACGCGATTCTCGGAAGACGAGCTCTCACAGTGGTACGAGAACTTCCAGAAGCAGTGTCCGTCAGGACGCATCACGCCAGGGGAGTTCCAGAAGATCTACGACCGCTTCTTCCCTGACAGCGACCCCACCACATATGCCAAGCATGTCTTCCGCTCGTTCGATGCCAATGACGACGGTTCTCTGGACTTTAGGGAGTACATCATTGCCCTGCACATGACGTCTGGTGGTAAGACGGAGAAGAAGTTGGAGTGGGCTTTCTCACTCTTTGATGTCGACAAGAATGGTTACATCACCAAGTCAGAAGTTTCAGAAATTTGCCAGGTATGTTTTTATGAAATTGTCACCAGTGAAAGGAGAGGCAGGAAGGGTGTATAACACATGCACACCCTGTAAATCACTATAGTTGCACTGGCTAAAGGCACGGTGGAGCCACAAAAGTCAGGAAAGAGAAGTGGGCCCTTCAGACATCTATTCAGAGCAGAAAAGCCTATAGATTCTGCTGGAAGGCCAACACTGTTAAAACCTCTGAATGGTTTCAATACTGAACAGCACAAATATATCAAACTAACGCTTGAACACAAAATTATACATCTAATTGATAATCTCAATTATTATGGTAAGTTTTTTACAAAATAGGTAGAGTTAAATGGGTTCAACATCAATAGTGATGTTCAATGATAGTCACACTAAATAATAACATACCACAACCCTGGAATATAAAAATAAATTGTTGGATGCCAAAGAAGTAAAAGAAACTACTTGAAGCTACTTGAAGACACTCATTTCCGTAGGCCATGCGAACATGTCTGACGGGAGATGGGAGACAGACATGAAAATGAGGGGATTTAGAACCTAAAAACAAGTCTAATCTGATTTGGGCTACAGTTTAACCTCAAGCCAAAGCATCTCATGTAGGAGGGGTGACAGAATGTTTCGCAAGAGAATGAGATATGATCCAAACTGCAGACTGCTGCAATTTAAGTAACCAACTCATTCTACTACACCAAAATAACCATAAAGACCCTGATTTTAGCTCTGATCTTTTTTGTAAATGTAGAGTTAAACGAGCATTAAGAGGGCAGTGCGGTGACCTGAGGCAGTGTTAATCTGTGGCCAGAGGCATTGACTCAGACTCTAATCTATCTCTGAAACTTAAGTGAAGGCCCCTTCTTTATCTGGGCTGCAGTGCTGAACCGGTGGTTCCATGTAGACCAGGAAGCACTAGTCTGGGATTCACTCCACTCTGTACACCCTACAGGAGTCCTGGCTGACTGCTCACAGTGTCCTAATCCTGTTAATCAGACACACCCCACTTTTGGTTATTCTTTTTTTTCATTAATTAAATTAATTTGCATTAATTAATTTCATTTATACTTTTCAACATTCCTAAACTGTTTACCAGTGTATAAACAACTGCATTTAATTGTGTTAGCCAGTAGTACAACAGTTGAATTAGACACAGCATGGACTTTTTTTGTAATGAGATAAGAATTTTTGAAGTGAAAGATAGAGTAGTAGAGTGTGTCAGAATTTTAAACATGGCCCATAACAAAAAATTAGCTGCTCTTAATACGCTGAAAATAGGAGGAAACTTAATTTGAGCTGTACAATCGTATTAGTGCCTCAGTTTTTTCTACACATTTATCATATCAGCCAACAGGGGGCGACAAAACATCTCCACTTGCCTATTTAAAAATGTCATTGTAACATTTCATTCTGTCCTGAGGTACCTCTACCTAAATGTGTTTCTTACGGCTCATAGTTTTATTTATGACATTGTTTTCAATATATCCCTTCCAATTTACTCTTAAAACAAACAATTTAAAAATTACACAAAATATTTACCTTAAGAAGCAATAATGGGTGTTTTGTCATAATAATGGCGAGATTGTCATCTTGCACTTCTTGAACTCATCTTGAACAAAAACCATCTGAGTGGTGCTGTGAGCCTGTGATGATCCTAGACTCTGAAAAATCAAGGCTGCTAGACCTACTCTGACCTAAAAAATTCCAGACTTCAGATGTCACACTGAACCCCCATGAAAAAGCATGCAGTTTTCAGAACGGCTAATGTTTCTGCTGTTTCTTCAGCGCTGTATCTTCTCTGCTCCCCGGTCAGGCCATCTTTAAGATGATCCCCAAGGAGGAACAGGCAAAGCTCCCAGCAGACGAGAACACTCCAGAGAAGAGAGCAGAAAAACTTTGGTCCGTGTTCAACAAGAAAGACAACGGTGAGAATTCATAGCGGTGGTAGATGACTGCAATGCGTTACAGGTTTATTATACACGGACACAAAGATGAGCCTTGCGCATGTGTTTGCTACACTGTCTCTCACAGAGCGTCTGGCAGAGGGGGAGTTCGTTCAGGGAGTGATGGATAATGAAGACGCCCTGCACCTAATCCAGTACCAGCCTAGCAAATAGGCGCCCAGGCGCCGTATGCTGGGCCGTATCCCTCGTACTCCTCTTCACTTCCTGTTCCTCTGGGTTTTTTATGCTCTAGGTTTGGTCTCCAGATATTTTGTAAATATAACTATGTACCGTTTCCTCGATAGCAAGAGCTGAGCTAGGTTGTGTGTATTGTGATGTGACACTGCAGTAACACTACCAGGCCTGTGTGCCTGCTCTGTCTTACTCTACACAGCAAAGCAGGAGATCCTGGAGATGTATTATTTTATTTTTTCTGTTCTATTTATAATACACATAGTTCAGCTACTAAAGTTGTCATTTGCTATGTGATTTCAGTATGTGATTTAGTTGATTGCCTTTCCAATGTCTGCTTTATAGCATCTAATATGTGTGTAATTAAGGGGCAAGATAGCCATCCAGACCATCTGTGTTTCTTCAGGGAGAGACAGATCTTTGCAGGATTTGAAGAAGGCTAATACCTTTTATGTAATTTTGTTTAGAGGGGAAAAGGTGGAAAAATGACTGTGGAATAATTTTTTCTGAGAGCCTTTGAAAACAGGCAAGAGTTTCTGCAGCATATCTGCATTTAAGGAGACGGCATGACGCACATGAGCCTCGGTGATCTGTCATGACTGTTCAACTCTCTCTGTGCAGGTACACATAGATGGTAAAAAGCTATAAAGGAATGACTAGGTAATGGGAAGTACTCATATGCTTTGTCTGTAAGTGAATGTGAAAGTGGGTGTTTATGACATTTGCTTTTTTCAGTGGGGGCTGTAGAATGTCTGTGCATTAAAAGAATTTCATGCTTTTTACTGATTTTCCCTGCCCTAACTACTGAGATACACTTCTACACCCTCTCAACGATGCCCTAACACCTCTACCAAACACACTCTCGACCCTGCCCTAACACCTCTACCAAACACCCTCTCCAAATGCTTCATCTCCCTATTTTCATACCTTTCCAATTTTCCTTTTATACTCCCTTAACACATTCACAACCTCAACACAGCTTCCCTCAACACACACACCCTCAACACACACACCCTCAACAAATACCCACCCTCATATGTCTTCCACACACACCCTCAACACACACACCCTCAACACACACACCCTCAACAAATACCCACCCTCATATGTCTTCCACACACACCCTCAACAAATACCCACCCTCATATGTCTTCCACACACACCCTCAACAAATACCCACCCTCATATGTCTTCCACACACACCCTCATATGTCTTCCACACACACCCTCATATGTCTTCCACACACACCCTCATATGTCTTCTACACACACCCTCATATGTCTTCCACACACACCCTCATATGTCTTCCACACACACCCTCATATGTCTTCCACACACACCCTCATATGTCTTCCTAATATTTGTCACGTGGCATGTAGCATCATTACTCACTGGTATGTAGGCAGGCTGACTGACCTTTGAATGGGGATTTGTGTATTTATCTTCAGTTCAGGACAGTGTTTTGACAGCCTATGCATCTGTATTTACTGAGCATGTAATTACTCTACTATCAGGTTTCACCTATATGCTGTCAACATGATGCAGTGGGAGGTGGTAGGGAGGTGTAACGATTCGTCATAAATAGTCGAACACAGTTGCAGGTGAAGACAAGATTTATTCTTAAAGGGGGGAGAGGCATTCTACTGGAACACCTCCCTTGACAACCCAAGACACAAGTACAAACAAAACAAATGTCTCAACACTCAAGACACTAACATATGAGTATAACCATACATTGATAACTACAAAAACCTCAGGGCTCCAGTAACAGGGAATAACCTGGATGGCACATCCTAAAGAAAACATACAAGAACACCTCCGTAAACACAGGACAGGCTTAGACACTAGGGACTATACAGGTGGACCCAAAATATAAAGGGGATAAAGGGTAAGATTGACCAGGAATACAACGAGGAGAGAATACCTAACTCAGAAACAGATCTATCAACAATGAACACCTACCAGAAAAGGAATTAGGTAAGGAGGAAAAACACCACAACAGTAATTGTAAGAAACCCCCAAAACCAAACTTTGGACATACAATAACTATATAATGTTATAAAATAATGAATATTTCCATAGACATTATGGATTAAGTAGCCCTCAGAAGATAGTAACCCCAAAACGACAAGACATGAATACAAATCAACATAAACAAGGTAATTCTAAAGAACTCAAAGAAAAGACATGGCTACATGCTTCCTAAGAAGTACAAAGAATCAGGCTTATACTAGGAAATATTTCACAAACTTCCTCATTCAGACAATAACCCCTGAACAGAATGAGAGTACCCAAAGAATACATACCAAACTAATCATCACAAAACCACCCAGAAAGGGTGTGAAAAGATTAACCATAACACAACTGCACGCTTTGGAGAACTCTACAGAAAACTAGAAACGAAAATTGGAACTACAGGACATCGATGACAAAAGAACAGACAACAGCGATTCTAAGAATGCAGCCTGTAAAAGAATGCTTCATGAGCACGAGCCATCTGTGTAATCCACTCAAGTGTCTCCTGCAACTTCATTCCAAAGATCTCTTGAGCTTCAAAATCCATTCATCAAACGGTCTGCTCTCAGAAGCTTCAAAAATCAGTACCTCTTGCCTCTCACATACGATTACTCACATTGGTGAAGCTTAACTGACAGTACAGAAACTCACATGCATTTTGACACTTTTAAAAAAATGAAATCTGTTTTCCCAATCACAAATGTTTTCCCTCATTTTACCTGTTTCTCTAAGTTGTGCCTTTATCAAGGTGAGACTTTTCTCTCTTGCTCCAAATGCTCTTCTGTTTTGGAATCTCCCTCTCACAACCATCACACCCCTCTGGTCCACCCCCACCAACCAGCACGAATGTGGGCACCTCCCCCTCCATGTTCCCGTTTGACACCCACGTGCCGTCAGTCATCCTGATGGGACATGGCAGTAGTCCGCTGATAGAGTAGAGCCCGTCTCCGGGGAGGACAACCTTGTCGTTGTAAGGATGACGGCTGACGGTGCCTCCCAGACGCCTGAGCTCAGCGGTGGTCTTAGTGTAGTTGAGTGTGAAGACTGCAGATCCCATGCAAAAGCTAACAGACACCCAGGTCAAGCTGAGGGGATGAGTGTCATGCAAACTATTAATGCAAACAGAACAAACCTGTAGCTGGACTGAGGAAAAGGTTTTACACAAAACACACATACATATTGTACATTCATACACAAATACATGTGCAATCTACAGACACACGTATACATATGCAAATGTGCACACACTCAGACACATGCAGATGTTATTCTCCAGGAGTTAAATCCTGAAAACTAAGACACAGTTCCCCTGCACAGTAAGAGGGGACACACCCACTGTGGGATTGGTGTTGTTGTGTATTTAAAATCTAAGGGGAAAGTAGGGACAACATATGGGATGCCATGTGACAGTAGAGGTTACAGCGGTCTCTAATCCAGTCTCTTTCTCCACCCAGTTCTATCAGCCCTCTTCCTTCTGTCTTATCATCTCAGATCACTCTATAACACATTTCGTTTTGGCTTCCCTTACCACCAACATGTTTCTCACAGAACTCCCAGAATCCTCCCAGGATTCCGTCTCAAAAATGTGCTTCTGCCGAATCTTGGCAAGCTCCCCCCTTTGCATTGGAGATATCATCTCATTGGATCACCTATAGAGCTCTGGAGTGGGACTTTCTAGAGACAGACCATCACTAAATGTTGATCCTTTTATCTTAGGTAAACATTAGCAGTAAACATACACTACCTCAGATCCCACTAGGTGTTAAAATGGAGTCTTGGACCACAAGGACAAGAAAGCTTCTTGCAGTTGTCACAAATAAGATGGAGCTATCGACGTGCTCTGAACAGCCCAATTTGTTTTGTCCCACAAATGCTCTACAGCTGGGCTATTCAACTGGCGGCCCTTTCAGAACCGGCCCTTTAATGAATTTGTACCGGCCCGCGGCCCATTTCCCTATAAATAATAATAAATATTTGATAAACCGCCGTAAAAATAAATAACATTTTATTTGCAACATATAAAAGTTACATTCGAATTTACGTTCGTGAATTTATGTTTACGTTTTACGTTTACGAACGTAAAACGTAAACGTCAAAAAATTACGTTCTCCAACCCCAAGTGTTTGCTTCAATTTTACATCCACTATGACAGTATTGGTATAGGTCTGAAAATTGTCTGGCCCACAGGTCAGAGCTCTCTGCCAAATCTGGCCCACAGAAAAATATAGTTGAATAGCCCTGCTCTACAGGGTAAAGATCTGGGGACTGTAAAGGTAAATCTGCTTTCATATTTCTGTATTCCTGAGTCTTCCTGCTCTCTTTCCCTTAGACAGCAAAGGCATGCAAACTGGACATCTGCTGTTGTATGCCATCTGTGCTACAGAGCAAATGGAGCACTGCGATTTTACTGCAATTTGCTGGACTGTGCACAACTTAGTCATCAGAACAATTCTTTGCATCTTTCTGTGACCTGTTTTCAACCCCTTTTCAAGTGAGTGGTGTCTACAGGATCCCCTGTCATTGCATGTTTCTCCTCAATCACACCATTCTCTGTACACTCCTGATCCCACTGCAGTACAGTCTGAAATCACTCAGCTTGCTGGATTTTCCCACTCTAATGTGGAACCACACTGGAACTGGCATTTAAAACCTTGATTGTTCCATTAAATTGAGAAATATTTCCTAACTGGGCATGAGTTATGAATATTGACGAATATGAATATTCCCCTCAACATTCACAGAAAAAATAGTTGATGACTGCATCTGAAATATTAAACTTCAAATATTTATGACATTAGATTGCATGGATTTTTGGCACACCCACTGACTGACTAATTTCCTTATGTTGACATAATAATTGTAGCAAACCAAAAACAGAAAGGTCATGTTAGGTCTGGGGGAATGCTAAACCTGTGGTTCAGGTTATCTGTGTACTTTTTTGTTTAATATAGCATCTGAATGTAACATGGGAATTCACTTTTGTAAGGAGATAACATAGGAGGAAAATACATAATACAGCAGTGTGTTTGCGTGGGGGGGACTAACTTGATGTCAATCTAGTCCATAGCAAACTTACTATTTGCATAGTATAGTGGAAAAAGCTAAAAAAAAAAGGATTGAGAGAAACAATAAAAACCTGTCGAACACTAAGCGTTTACGAGACATCTGCTGTGAATGTACATACCTGGTATGATGTATGAACCATGTGAATGTACATACCTTGTATGATGTATGAACCATGACTTGTGTGTCAAGGGGTTTGAAGCATTTGGTCTGAATTATTCATGACTAAATACCTCTTGTGTTGTACTACTTGATAATACTAGGGGAGACTGGGGTAAGTTGAGCCAAAGGGTAAGTTGAGCCACCCCTTGTTGCTAGGAAACGGTAAAAACAATTGATCACGTGACCAAATATTTAGGAGGAAACCACAATTTCATGAATTCTGTGAAGGTAAAAACCACATGGGTAAAGTGGTTAGACTTTTTTTCCTAAAAAAAACAAATTTTCACTTGAAAGTGAATTTAGTCTATCATACGTTTCCTGAGAATTGGGTTTAGACTAAAATAGATAATTTTTTATTTGTTTTATACATCAATTGTGGTATCTATGACCTACAACATGAGGCCATGAACCTAGCCTAAAAGTGCACCATTTTAGCTGTGGGGACTAATAAAGTCAAAATGGTAGCTCTGGGGTAAGTTGAGCAATTTAGCCTGGGGTAAGTTGAGCCATACACTTAATAAGTGTATTTTGGCTGTATATCTTATTTATTAAATCAAGATTCTGCATTTTGTATGATTACAGAGTAGACATCATGCCTCGAGAATATAAGCGCAAAACAGGCAGGGGAACCACCACTGATGTTCTTGAAAGAGCCACCAAGGAAGTCTATTAGTGCAGCAGCAAAAGATGACAATATAGACAATATAATTGTGTATAATAAATAAAAACACAATGAATGTGAAGAAGTGACTGTTATTTATAGGGAGAAGGTAAGACAGGATTGGGGTAAAGAAGGCAAGGGATTGTGGGGAGGGGAACAGGGATACGGCCTACGGCCCACTTACCCCACTCATATGCTCAACTTACCCCATACACGGGGTAAGTTGTGCCACGAGACATCTTTTTTTGGACATGCTATATTATCAAAACAGTAATGTTTACACTCATTCTGTTTGTTTGGGGGGATGCACAACATCCTGAAATATTTGCAGATATGTTAGTTCACAACAAAACTATGACTGCCTTGATGTAGTGATCCTAAATATGAAAAATGGCTCATCTTACCCCAGTCTCCCCTACTAGGATAGTAGACCCCTCCCACAATAATGTAGTAGACCCCTCCTAAAAACAGATTTTTGTTGCTTTTTTTAGTTATTTTAGTGGCTGTATTAATACATTTACATGTAGCACATCTAGATCGGTTGCAGGCCACACTACCACAGTTAATGTCTGAATGGTCATTTACATCTCTTGACGAGCATGTTTTTGTTTTTTCCTTAAGAGGTTATGCGGTCTGTGCGTCATCCTGGAGGACTCTGAACTGTTGAAAATAATATTAGTCACTGTTTTGTTTATATTGATAAGAGCAGCATAGGAATTCTTTATATTCTATAGTTCATTTATAGTTCAGTTCGTCCACTCTCTGAACAAGTAAATCATCATCTATGACTCCTTTAACCCGCAGAAAACAAAGAGGAATATTTCATATTTCAATAATTTATTTACATTTTTACACAAAGACAAAACAAGATGGAACAAATCATTAGTATTTAAAAGAAAACAATGACTCAGTTGCTCAGATGTGTGTGTGTGTTCATGCATGTATAAAAGGTTGGAGGATTATCCCCAGGCTTGTGATTTGCAATAATGTAGAACAAGTTTCCCATCACTGCCAAAACACTGGAAAACAGAAAGGGGTAGAGAGCACCTTAAGAGTAAACAGAGGCAGGCTCAACATACGAAGTAATTATCTCTTTATAGTATGCTATTTAGTAGTCTCAAGAGATCCCATATACATCAAACAAAACAGGTCACTTTATCCAACTTGAAAACAGTCACTGCCATGGACAACATAAAGCCATTTTCCTAATATTATATAGCTATAACCTATGACTCAATTTACTGATTTGATTATTCAAGCCACATGTTTCAATGAATTTAACCAATGAACCAAAATACATAAGGAAAACAGCATAGAAAGCAAATACTGTTACAACTGGAAAATAGATAAATAAAATTTAAATTAAATTTGAATTGATGTCACTCATCAATCCAGAATATTCAAACTGAGTGCAGTCACATGTACAACGAAGCCTATACAACAAAGAAGGTGTTATTATGGTGCTTGTTATGGTGTGTAGATTCACAAAATAATTTCTAAAGAATAAAATAACTTTTGGGACGTTTGAAATAATTAAATAATCTGATAACAGAGAACTTACTAAAATATTTATTTATGTTATTATATTTAAAAGAAATAGTTATTATCCCACATACATCCCACATGTAGTAATTATGCCCAGAATGAAAACAAAAAAAAAACTTACTTCAAAAAGCACACCCACTTCTTGATCTGGTGACGGTGCAAAAGACTGATTCACGTAAATGAACTGGGAAAAGAAGGGAAAGGCTAGTAAGACAAACATTTTAATAAAACTGTGTGGTCTGAGTAAATGTTAAGGTTACGCTTGGTTTAGGCTTCGTACCAGTTGTTCGCTAGGCTCAAGTTTAAGGAAGCGTGAGATAAACTGAGAGAGCGACTGCACGGTCCTCCCTCTCTCCACAGCCCACTTTTTGGTCTTCATGATGGGGGTGTCTCCGACAGCCTTCAGGAGCACGTCAACTGAAAGATGGGGGAAAGGGCATTTAGTCATAAAAGACTGAGAGAAAATAACAGGGAAATAGTACAACGTTGGGATTTAAACTAATAAAGCAAGAAGCCGCGTGCTCGAGCGTGAGTTTCAATGTCGCACTTGCAGCGTTATCCAGAATGCGAAAAGATTAAGTTTGGAGTTTTAGCAGGCTGTGGGTGGTTTTAGATCATAAGGATGATATTTGTCATTTATCCAACTAGCTGCTATATACTCAAACTACAGCACAGCACTACTAAATGGGAGAGAATGCAACCAAATACACAGGCCTTTGAATCACAAGTGTATAAACTATACCATCACGACAACGAAAGACTCTTGCTCAAGATAATATTTCTCCTGTAAGATTAGATGGTTAGTTTGTAAGTTTTAAAAATATATCTTGACTTTCGTCCTGTTTTCAATATGATGGTTAGAGTGAGATTCGCACTTTTCATATGTAGCATACGCTAGCTAGCTAGCCAAATATTAAAAATAAATTTAGAAAATAGCTGCCTGGCTTTTATGGTCATGTATAATATAAATACCATGTAAAAGAAGCGTCTTACGGGCTATATTTTATTTATTTTATTTAGCATAGTTACACAGATTTAAACCGCAAATAACAATTACAAGAAGACAGTAGTAGTTTACAACAGAGGTAGTTCAATCATTGGGTAATGACGGGGAATTTGGACCTTTTCATTCGCTCCGAGCCCCGTCAATCTGAAAACCCGGAAGTAACTGGTAGATGTCTTTCAGATCCTTAAATACAGAAGCATTCGGCCATGGATTTTTTTGAATATGTAGCATTATTGTAATGCATTCTTACTCTTTTTCTTCTCTCCCGTCGATCCAGTATCTGCTGTATCCGTAACACTTTGTTGTGTACAAGACTCATCTTTGTGTAATTCTGTGGGAGATTCTGCGTTGTCAGACATCCTCTAGTGTCTGGCTAGCTACACATCCTAAACAGCGAGCACAACACGGGACAAAATAATTATTCAAAATAAAAGTTCTAGCATCTTCATAATTTATACAGTGCCGTTTTCTCTACTTAGCACAGTTAACTTGCTATTGCTGTTTTCATAAGATGAAAATGTCTTTATTTTTATTTATGTAGTCACATCAGAGATGGACAGTGTTTAAAAGTGTTTTCATATACATATATACAACAAAGTGCCTTCAGCGCTACAACCCAAAACAACCAATGAATTATTCAGGTGAAAAGTAAAGAGTTGTAGTCTGGACAAATATGTCTCCTAGTCCATACTGGTTATGCAAGGATTTAACTTGACAAAATTCGTCAACACAAAAAAGAGCTCATAATGACTGGCACAAGAGCATTTCAAAATACTGCAAAGAGTATGGAAAGATGGTTAGGAGGTTATTTTTAAATATATTTTAGTCAATTTATCCCACTTTATAATCTATATATATTCTTGATAATCTCTATATATATTCTTGATAATTTCTATGGACTATTATACCAAATGATTTCTGAAATAAACTTAATCCAAAATATACAACATATACCAAGCAGGAATTATAAGGTTAACATTATGCTTTTGTATTATATCTGATGTGTTCATAATTAAATCTGCTTTACTGTGCAATAAAACTAAAAATGTGACTTCTCTGTCACAATACATATCACAGATATGAAAATACAACTGTCCAAAATATTTTAATAGTAAGCTAAAAACTAAGATGCACAGCAAACATGAACTTCATAGGCGTAAGAGGGCTGAAATGATTACAGATGTGTGATAATTATAAAGATATTTTTACAAACATAAGTATACAGTTTTCAACCTACAAAAGCATTTTTTAAAACAGGTTGCAACATTTAAGTGAGGTTTGCTTTGATCACTGCAAAACAAAATAAAAAATAATTTATTTCGAAATATTTTTTTGAAAATTGACGTTTTGTGTACTTGCTTTATTGTCTTAACTGAAAAGCAGAGGAATGTGAACACTCCTGCAAATGAAAATATGTAAACTGCAGGAGACGTTCAGGCATTTGACAGCATTTTGATGTGAAGTTCTTTGCTGCTCAACACTGATCTTAAATTTCTCCTGTACTGCAAAGTCCAGTTTCAGTCCTAATCTAGATAATCTAGTTTCAATACTTTCCTTGGACAACTGCCATCCTGCACAGTTCATTTTAGTGCTAATCAAGATAAAATATATTTTTTAAACATTAGAGTCAAATATGTTACATTAAAACACATTAAGATAAAATAAACAGTATGCAAAATTATGCTATTTATTAGTAGGCAATCATTTTGTATTGGTATGGCATGTTAAAAGATAACAAGGATCTCATATCTAAAGATGTTTAAATGGGAGGTAGAGTTAAGGGGAAAATGTCATACCATTCTGAATTTGAAAGTAGCCAGCAAGAAAGAGAGTCACATTTTGAGAGTACATTTGACATGGTGTAGTTAACTAAACTTGTTTCACCCATTTCATAATACTGCAAAGTTTTGTGTCAGGATAACAGAAGTGTAGTTTGGTGTAGTTACGTTTTTGAGGAAAATGAAAATACATTTTCCATATCCCGTATGTGGTATACCACAATGAATGTGGTACTAAATGTATTTGGAAAGCAATTTTGGAAAATGAGGAAAAAAATGGAAAAGTCTTGGCTGGATTGACAGTCTATTTTAGGTCATTGCTTGAAGAGATTTCAGGCATTGGTTATATTGAAGAAGACAAAACGTTTCCATAGACATCAGATGTCAGCATAATAAGTAAAGAGCTTTGTGTCACACACACAAGAGCTATGATACTCCCTGTACAGTTTACAGACTACAGGATTATTATCAGTCCCCATTATTTCAGCCTGCTACGGTCTCATCCAAGAAACTATTCCAAATGTGTGCAGTGTCCTTTGGTATAAGCGTTCTCTTCTTGAGCTGTTGACATGTCTTCTTCAGATCTCTGGTTTAAATGTCTCTTGCTGCACTTGTGTGTCATAGAAAAGGGTGTTCTTGATTTAAATAACTGTGGCTGAAAGGTTTGTAAGAGGCTGTTGTCCATGGGCTGCCAGGTCATTTGCTGTTGCTGATGTTTTGTGGGGTTTTCCCTTACTTTGTCCTCTTTAATGAGTCATTTAGCACTGCACCGTTTGTTTATTATGTGAAGTGATTAAATATGCTTTTCCAGCAACAGTTTATCTTGCTTCTTTTAATATGTTTTTCGCTTTCACATTCTTTTCTGATGTTTGTGAAAATAAATGTACATTAAAGCTGAAAGTTTACATTATGACCAAAATGTTGTGCAATTTCAGAATGAGCAGAAGATAAAGCAGACGAACTAAAGGGTGTGTAAAAAGGGCTATAACATAAACTTCCCCCCCCTCCCCTTTCTCTTGGGCAGAGCGGCAGCACAGGGAGTGAAGTCATCAGGGTCTGATGGGAATTCCTCCTCTGTTCTTTAGTCTCCTTTTCCTGTGTAGCTCTTGAGCAGCGGGATGTCCAGGAAGTGTGGCTTTGCTCAAGCTCAAGACCTCACAGTTCTGAGTCCAGATCTCTCTGGCTAAATCTTTTAGGTTGTTCTACCAGAAAACCTTCAATAAACTGCCAATGACAACATTCACCATAAAGCAAAATATACATACATCATTTACACCTTTATATTACTAATATTGCATTGTTAAAATAAGCAGTGAAATAATTACAATTTTGTCAATATTCCCCAAACATAGTGGCTTGTACTATTGTAAATAGAGATCCATGTAAATGAGAATCAATGGGTTATTGTGTGTGATCTCACTGATTCACACTTCCAGGCTTTGACTATTGTTGTCCTGGGAACGACTAGCATCACAGTCAACCTAAGTCAACTTCTAAAAAGGAAGTGATCTCATGTTAAACAAGTCAAATATGTCTCATTAGAAGTTTAAGGCAGGATTTGATTTTACTAAAAAGACAATAGAGAAGGCTCTGCATACCTAACATGTAAATAGGCTAGGTTATGAAGGTAATGTCGACAGGCCAGATTCCAAAAAGTGTTTAGGCAGAGTGAGTGTAACAGCTGTAGACAGCTGCACCCTAGTACAAGACAAAAGCACACAATGTAATTCAGTTGCACAGAAATTAGGTCACAACTCACACCATCTCAAACCCACTGCAGATTCGGCTGTACAAAATGCAATAACTTCAAAGACAAGGCTCAGGGAGATAACGGATATAGATATATGGATCACCACAGCACACGCTGAGCGGTGGGAAAAACAGCTGTACTTGAATTACTGGCTTTTTTCACCCAGTTCAATTGCAAAGAACTCGCTAATGAAAGCCGCGTCACTTCCTTGCCCATCCCAAAGGGAAAAAAGAAATATCCGACAAACAGCGCCACCAAGAAATTCCGAGGAAAAAAAATCAACGAAAGACGGTTTAACCTGAATAAAAGAAGACCCCGAACATAAGGGAATAACTCGAGGACGTTCAGGATTAATACGTACACATCCCTCGAAGTAAGTGTTTATATTTATATTAGATATAAAGTAGGCTAAGTTCTGAAGTCTCCCGGGGGGCGCAACACTTTTCCTATTGGCCCCTTTTCACTTTAATTCCCTTTCCAACTTTAATAATGCGAGTGTCCATAGTCGTCAAGGCACGCAAGGCAGTTTGCACTATTCAGAGTTAAGGAGAATAATATAGCAGGGAAAATGTTCTTTTCTTGAAGAGTGGCAGGACTTCAAATGAACTTTCGCAGCCGTGCATTAACTAACTATTAGTTTAAAAACTAATAAGCAGTTTCAATGTGACATATGCGACCTAGAGGGTATTGAAGCCACAACAAAATAGATTTATTTAGTTAAATCTGGCCGAATTGTGAGTCGCGGCATTGCTTATTCTCTCTCCAGCTGTGGCTGTTTGTTGACTCGTCATCCAGGTAACAAAAATGGCGATTACACCCATGCTTTCAAGAAAACGCAGGATTTTATATATGCTAAGTATTATGTATACACGTATTTTATATTAAATGACCAAATAGTTCTTGAGGAATCAGTGTAAGTCTATAGTGGAAACCCTGACCACCGCGAATAACACTGGCTTTGCCGCTGTAAAACTGCTCCAACGTCGGCCAGTCTAAGAGTGAACTCTTGAAGTTCGGTGTTCCAGATGTAAACCCACTTTGTTGGACGTGGAACTGAGTTTTAAGTAACCAAGATAACGTTCACTCTGGTTATATGCCACTTCCAAGTATGGCTACATAATATATCGTCGTTAATGCAGTGTTTAAATGAATACGTTACCCGTTATAACGGTGATTGGCTTTGACTGGTAGATCGCAAAGGATCGTAAGCAGTAAACGCGCTCATAATAACTGACCAAAATATTACGGTGTACTGTGGCGTTCATACAGACTCTCTTAATGAGAATTGTGGATGCTGTCCAGCAAAAGTTGTGATCCAAATAATGCAGGCATTTAAATAAGCTATCATAGTGTTTCAATAATGTACGGCAGTGCTCCTATGTGACAAAATAATCGCTTGCCCATGTCGTAAAACGGTTTTTAGCTTTTTGCTTCTTTGTTTTTCCTACCTTAGAAAGTTACATTCTGCCAAACTGAATCAGACTGATATGAGTTTTATATTAATACGATTTCATTTTAGATATGATTAATAAATTAAAGATGGAGCGAATCAAGATAACTGTTACAAACGCATTTAAATTGCAATAGGCCTAATTAAATCAAAATCATATACAGATAGCTCAATAGCTCACTGGAAAGCTCTAACTTGGCAGTATCTTAACTGCTTCCAGCAGAGTTTCTGGCAGTTTTGTGAACTGCATTTTTGTGTAGTAGCTCCCTCATCACTGGGCAATTTCATAATTTCCATTTAAGAACTGCGTGTGTGAGTGCGTGTCTGCCTGCTTGCTCATGTCCCAGGGCAAGAGTCCAAAAGTATGTGCTTGCATTGCAAGTGTCTCACTTGCAAGTCTGAGCATGGTTTAGGTATCACCTCTCAGACCGCTCTTTCCCACCCTCAAAGTGCAAAGCTCTTGTAATTATTGGCACTGCATTACCCTCGTCAGATGTGAACGTCTTCCGTGTAAAATCAAGATTGTTGTCTTGAACCACTTGAACCACTGTTGTCATTTCTATTTGTGAGGACGCTATATCTTGCGCCATACCTTTTTTCCATCATTCGTAGTCTACCCCAACTGATTTAACTTGTTTAATTATCATGGCCTTCATAAGATGAGTTAAAACACTAAAAAATGGGCCAGAATCAGTACCTACTGTATTTTAAAGTCAGACTATCCGACATAATCTGAATGACTAAATTATTGTAAGCATGCCCAGAACTTTCTTCCAAGCAGCAGCAGTATGTAAAACAACAACTGTATAACAATCAGTCAATATTTCAATCAGTCAACAATCAATATTTAATCTGTCCAGCTTCATTATGAGAATTTTCATGAATGTTCTTTACTTTACTATGCTGGTGACTTGCTGTTGAAAAGGCTGTATAATCTATACTGATGGAGGCATGACCTTTACTTGGAATGTTTCTGTTTCTTGCTCAGCTCCAATGCCTCTACACAAGTCGGGCCGGGCTCTCCGCCTGGATCCCACAATGATCTCAGCGCCACTGGGCGACTTTCGTCACACCATGCACATCGGTCGTGGAGGAGATGCCTTCGGAGACACCTCCTTCTTGTCCAGTCACGGTCCCTCCAACAAGGAGTCCGTTACGTCGGCCCAAAGCCCCATGCCAGACACCAGCGAGGCCACAGAGATGAGGCCAAATTGGGATGATGACAGCAGGGCTCCGGACGAGACGCTTCCGGAACTCCGCCACTCAGAGTCAGTCTCGTCCTTCGACCTGGACCTAGACTTGGGGCCGTCCATTTTGGGAGACGTGCTGGGAGTAATGGACGGACTGGGACTGGGCTGCGAGTGGGCGGTGGGTAACGCAGGTGACGAAGAGGTGTTCAGCCCTGCAGATGAAAGGGCATCGCCAGTGGGCATGACAAATGAGAAGAGGACAGACAGTCTAGGCAGAGGGGAGGAGATTCTAAACGAGGTAAATGGAGTCAAGTCCAAAGGCTTCAGGCCCAAGGTGCGATTCAGTGATAAAAAGGAAGAAATTGTTGGTCAGCAGTATTTGGTTCATGGGTCCGAGGCAGAGCGTGAGAAGGAGAATTGCGTGAGTCCAGCTGAAGGCCGGCGTGTGAGTGGTGAGGAATTGGCCATGAAGGAGGCAGTGAGACCAGAGTCGGCCAATCACCGGGCAGGCAGCAGTCCAAGCCCTTCCTCCTCTGTGAGCTCCGAATATGAAGGTGTTTCCTCTCTGGACAGGAGGAGAGAGGAGGACCACCTGTCAGAATCGGGTTCCGAAGAGGAGCATGTTGCTGGAGATCAGGGGTATACATTCGAGGACGAATCGGATGAAGAGATTGGCCTTTAGGTGGATGATGTGGGGTGTTTGAGCGGCAAGCTGAGAAAAGTATGTGCACGATGCTTTTCTAACCAACATTCTATAAACATATAAAGGGGAAACATAACCAAAGCTAAAAAAATATATTCAAGAGGATAAACTGGACTCTGTAATTACTAGGTTAATAATACATTTAGACTCATAATGAGAGCTTCAGAAGTTCACAAATAGTTTCAAAGCTGTAAATTCTAAGGTAATTAACCCAAATGGCGAATGAATGAAAATTTCTTATCAAGGCTAATGTTTCATCATTAGAAACATAGTATTGTGTGGAAATTCTTAGTACCTCTTTTAGTATGGCTCAGAATACATTTTATTTTAAATTCTTTAAATCCTTGGTAAGCAGCTATTTCAAGTTCACTATCTTAGAACATTGTTAAACTGGGAACGTTGAAGTTTCAAAGCTCATTATTTGGGAATTTTGAAGCCTGTGGATATGTAGCCATGGCATCTTTTGTAGCCTTGTGAGTAAATTTACTGTTATAAATAAATCATCTCAATACAGAAGTAAATGGTTGAGAGTGAGACTAAGAGTAGCATTCCATAAATGCAGTAATGGTTCAAAAGCATTTAATCTGATCACTGATTTCTTTTTAAAGAAACACCTTGTTACATATACATATATATATATATTTTTACCTCTGAGTACTATTTCTAATGAGTTTGTAATATGGACAGTTATACTGAGGCAAGCAAAAATCCAAAATGTACTGATCTCTTTAATGTCTTATCATGAAACAGAAAATTACACAAAGCCTCTGGATGAATTATAAGGGACACTATTACTTTCAGTCAACTGCAATAGTAAAACTAAAATAGTTTTACGTATAAACCATGAGCAAACTGAAGCTTATATAGTATTAGCAAGTGCATTTTTAAGGTAAAATTATTTGCTCTTGGTTTGGTTTGCTTAAAGTTATAAAAAAAATGTTTTAAATCTCAGCTGTTGAATGTGGGTCTTAACTAGGCGTGCTACGTGAGCTGTGGGGTTTTACTTGACTGCTCTGAACTACACAGCAGTGGAAGTTTGCGCGTTCCTGTGGGAGTAACAAAACAATGGGTGGAAGAAACACTGAATGTCATGCTTAGATGGGTTTTTTCTTTCACACATCTTCAGCTCACTGTGATCGACACTGCTTCATAAGAGTGCTTTTTCGCTCATGCTGTTCTACACGCTGGTGTAATCTGATGCGCCATCAGGTGTCTGCTGTTACTGAAGCTTAAGGTACAATAAGTGCAAATGTAAGTTATGAAATAGGCTTGGCTTGGCATGGATACGGGCTACCATGGGCTAGTCAAGCGATTGCAGTGAAAATGCTAGATGACCCATGGTACACGCTAGGTGGCATGCATGGAAAACACATGAAAAAATACCCCTGTGCTAGGACATGTGCTGTTAACAAATCTGCCAGCTTCTTTAAAGGAAATGATGCATTAGGAGATCTTTCTTGGTTTTAGCAGAAAGATAATGGCCTCGGATTGACTCACAGCAACCACTCATCAGAATGAGAGATTTGAGGCAGAACGCAGGAGAAAGTCCATGTAACACAGGCATGTATGTTTAGGTTGCTCTTTCATGTCAAAAAGGCAAACCAGCGTGAAAGCCATGAACCTGACTCCTTAGTGTGGAGTGAGACTGGAGGAATTTAGTCAGAATATGCCAGGAGCCAGGATGGTAATCGAGGCTGTTCAGTTGTGCTGCAGAAGAGTATAAGCTTGTTGACATTAAAATATTGTAAAAGAATGGTAAAGCAAAACAAAAAAGTATTTTTTTTCTGAATCTTCATTTAACCTCGTCACCTTTTCATAATGAACTATTAACCTATGAGCACCTTATACTTCTAAATTATTCTTTCAAGCCAAACGGAGCCTACCTGTGAGTTCTGGATCTTAACGTCCATGCTGGGAATAGACAAACAAATGACACAATTGACCAAACTTAACACTGCCCTTAACAGCCTTCATATGGAACAACTACAACAGGCTGCAAACATCAAGCAATTTACAACCACTGACAATCAATCTGTAAATGGATTTTCTCTAACAATTAGATGTGGTAGAGCAGCCAAGGATATAATAGAGTAACTAAGGTGTGTTGAAGCTATCCTGCCTTAATGTAAGCTCTTAACCACATGTATGCAGTGTGGAAAACTGATGCTGTTGGTGTTGACATTATTTTCCTGGTATAGATGTCAGCAAGATAATAAATAATCTATTTACTTCCTACTACTGTGATATTTCGCTTTGCTGATTTCTTCAGGTTTTTTTTTTTAACCCAAGGATGCTTTGACCCATCTCTGTTCTTATCTGTAACGCACGACTGTGCAGTTAGTGATACTGTACACATACAGCCAACCTGATACTGGCTGACTGGTTGCCCAGACACATAAAGACGACGGCCTGCTGAAAGGTGGCACCTCTGGCAGCTCGGCTCGCCGTGGATTAGAGGATCTACTCCAGCCACATTCCAGCCAGCCTATCCCATACCAGAACAGCTTCAAGAGCGGAAATATAATCCCATATCCCTCGTGTCAAGGCTGTGCACTCTGCAAATGGCAAAATTATTAGAACGGTAAGATGGTACTCTTAAATTCATATGCATGGGCAGAACTTCTAATTTTGAACACAAACAAAAGCCTATTTTACTTTATTACAAAGTCTGTACTATTTAGTAAACCTGCAACTGATACTCGTGTCAGGATTTATGAGGTGGAGTTTCCCTAGATTAATAAATTTTGTCTCTGCATTACCAACAATGCATTTTTCAAAATGCATAACCCATGAGATTTCAGTAGAGCAGTTTAGGTACTCAGAGGTATGAAATGCCACTTCACTTTGTAGGAATTCTGCAGGAATGAGGTCATGCAAAAGTGTTGACAAAAGGAAAACATTTTACTTCCATTATTACTTTTTTGTTAGTCTTTAACATAATTGGTGTCAAAACATGCAATAGAAAACTTTAGATTATTAAAACCATAGCATACAAACAGAAAGAGATGGAATTTGGAAATATTAACAAAAAAAATATGACCTGGTATACAAGATGCAAACTAAATTACACATGAAAATCAGCTTAAAGACTTTTTTCCATTGGATGATGTATGCTTATGCACAATCTGGGTGGAGTTAACCTCAGATTAATGCCTCAAGCATCTACCAGAGTTTACTGATCTCTGTGCTGGTTCATTCAGGGATATTCAACCCATGCAACAGCACAAACTTCAGTTAGCCCTCACCCATGTGGTGCCATTAACGAGTGGTAATTAGCAACACCCAGTTTCGAGGGTAGTGATTAGTGAAACACAAGAAGCCTGACCAATCAGTGACATTTGTACTAGTGCTGCATAAAGTGCAATATCAAGTGTATTTCTACAGTTGTATAAAGCCACAAAGACACGCACATTTTCTATACTGATATAGTTCTGAATACATTGAATCCCGACAGTGCTGTAGAGACGAGGGTTCCGGGGATCTGTGGGTGCCAGTGGAGCTCCTTCACTTCTGACTGGCCCTGGTGCAGGAAGAGCAGCTGAGGCGGGAGGTCCTTCAAGATGCCGGCCCTCTCGCCAATATCACTTGACTCCACCGACAAATCCCATTGGCTAATGACATCGTCTGCTCCCGCGGCGGCAAACACGCTGGAGTCGACGGGGTTCCACTCTACCGACGTCACGGGTGCGCTGTGCTGCTTGAAGCTGGCCACCGCACGTCCGGACTGAGAAATACGACAAAGCCGACAGGTTGGCGAAAAACAAACACGAGGTGACTGATCAGGATATATTGAGGAAAGCGGAAAGGAGACAGCAGTGTGGAGAATAGCAAGCACAAACATGACCAAGCATTCGAGTTCCACTGTAGGTGGATGTCTGATATGAGGATGTTGTTCTTATAAACCTTTGATGTTCAGACCAAAACACAAAGCTTTAGACCAGAGACTGCCTTAGTAATTCTCTCTCTCTCTCTCTGCTCCTCTCCAAGACTTCAGCTTTTTGTTTTGTAAGTATTTACCTCTCTAAAGAGCAACAATTGGGATTTAGTTCTGTGGGTTTACTTAATGTTACTTATCAGAAGAAAATGCTCACCTGGAACTGCCTGAAATCCCACACCTTCAGTAGGCCATCATCCCCACCAGACAGCAAAAATGGTTCAGCCCGATTCCAGCTGATGACATTAACATCTGCTGAGTGAGCCTCATTGGCTGAAAGCATAGAGTTCGGCGGAGCCCTGATATCCCAAATGCGAATAGAATGATCCACCGAGCAGGAGGCAAAAACCTGGAGGTTAGAATAAAACACCCACCCATCCATTATAACAACTCATCAGGTATGTACACATCAGCACACAGTACAGAAACTACTAAATACATAAATACATTAATCAAAACCCCATTTTTCTTGCTGCTTCTGCTGACTTACAGTTGCTTCCGTGGGTGACCACTGGAGGTCCTCCACAGATTTGCTGTGAGAGCTGAAAGGCCTCTGGTCAACCTGCCACGAGGCCCCTCCCTCCCGTGGCTCCCAGACATGAATGTTCTTCTTGCAGTCTCCACTTACAAGTCGCCCTTAACAACAAAGTGTGGCATTATAAACACCTTTGAGAACACAATGGAAATGGGGAAAGTGAATATTTTCCTTTTCACCAGGAGTGTACAACTCCTGAAATATTTCTAGGCAGGTAAAATTTTATCATGACCACTTACCTGGTACCTTTGAAGACCAATCAATGGCAAAACCTTCTGCCATGTGACCTTCAAAACTAAATAGAGGTGTGGCCTCCTTGTGCTGCTTTATAAATGCTGCCATGGCAGCAGAACTGTGAACTGCCTCCAACTGCCGCCGAAGGTCAAAAATCTCCACTTGACCTTTCTCTGACCAGACTGCAGCCAATGCCTGCTCACCCTGCTGGGTCACCTAATTCAACAGGACCAATACAAAGAAAATAATAGTGTAGTGCAGAGTAGCGCAGTTCAGCATGACTTAATTATTATTAATTCACAGACAAGCAAAACAAGTAAGGTCAGAACCAGAGACTCACTCTGACTCTGTTTATTCCCCCATAGTGAGTCATCATGGCCAACTCCAGCTGTGGCTTCTTTTCTACATCATCATCTTCATCACTATCTTCATCACTGCTTTCCTCTTCCTCCTCCTCCTTCTCCTTCTCTTTCTTAGTGCCATGAAGGTTGTGCATGCGCATGACAATAAGTCTGGATGGAGAGGGGACACTTCCTGTTTTGATCTGGTCCTCAATGAGGGGCGGGGTCTATTTATGGCCATGCTAATCAAGCATATGTGGAAGCATAGTATGCTCATTGTTGGCCGTGGCTACGTGTCAGAAAGTGTTGCAAGTGTACTTACAAAATAATACAACTACAACAGTGTATAATTACAACTAGTAATTAAACAACACAAATAAGAATCAAAATGCATTCATTGACAAAGTATTACAAAGCTTTTCTTCACTGGACCACAGAGCAAACTTACCTATTGCCGAGAGCCGTGTCTGCTTGGGTACCCGAACACAGCAGCATGGAGAGGGGATAGGTCTCCCTTCCTTCTCCCTCGCCATCACGCAATACATCAAAACTTAGACAAGGGGCACCTGGAGACGAGGTTCATTGTTAAAATGTTTTAGATAATCCGATCTTAAGACCAACTGAAAATCTTCCCAGTCCTTACTATGCTGAGGATATAAATCATAACACTGATCAATTTTCCTATTAATTTATGGTGAAAACCAAGTAAAGAATTTTCTTCTAGACTTTAAAATAACCACAGAGATGATTACGAACTATTTACTAATTTCCCAAAGTTGGTGCGTGCAAACAGCGTATACAGTGAAACTGGTTGATCAAAATGTCACTACGTTATGATGTAATGAATTAATTAAAACTGAACTTTAGTTAGCTACTTGACCTAGTTATCTAGGTATGTCTGTTCTGGGTGAGAAACAGACACCATTGAGCAGTAGTGCAACCGCTCATTATATAGTTCAAATCATGCTGACAAACTGCATCTAGAAATAAAACCACAGGTAGATCAGTTAGCTTAACTAGGCTACACCTCAATTTTTCGGATAAACATAGCTATTTAGATACCTAAGCAAAACTAATAAGCTAACGTTTTGCGTCCAAAGAGGAACTGTTGATAATGAATATGATCACATGCATGTGCTTTAGTACGTCGCTAACTAAGAATCTAACTCTAACTTACTACAGAGACTGACCAACCTGTCTGGCACTCATGATACAGGCGGTAAGCAGACTGATCCATTTCAAGTTGTTCTCCTGGCTGAAGAGGTTGAACGCCAGGTAAGTAGACTTTACTATCCCCATCTCCAGCTTGTGTTTCTTCCTCCATTTCGCCTTCATCGCTGCTACCTGACTCCATCTCTTCAACTTCGTCTTCACGAGGTAACATGTGTTCTTCGGGCGCAGCCATTTTGAAAGCGGCTCAATGTGGCTGTTACACTTCCGGTTACTTTTACGTACGTATTTATCGTTTAAAGGCCTTACTTTCAAGATACTTTAAAGAAAAATCTAAATAACAGTATCGAACATCAAATAAAAATAAATTCAGAAATGTTTGTAACCATAACCCTAAACAGTGGCTAACTGACATGGGTTATGATATATTGGTATTACTGTAATTAACCTCTTTAGTATAAAGCAGACAGAAAACGTTTGTTTTGAAAGAATAAACATCACATTTTTGTAGGTTACCGTATTTTAATTAATAATGTATCAATAATGCATCAATAAGAACCCTTTATTTTCAGAATGGTTGAAAACAAGTCGCCTACAATTTTTTTAATTTAATTATATAAGCTGGATATCGGTTAATGTACAGTGAGTTATCCTTTAAATAGGTCTAGTGCAACGTGTCTACTCCTAACTACATCTCTGAATTATCTGATCATGTAATCACTTTGCATATTCCTGATACACATTGCCTGATTGTAAGCCAATCATTTTAATCATATCCATGATCAGTCCTGAGGAATGTAAAAAAAAATTAGTCAAAACGCTCACATTTTCTCTAATGGGTAGATTAGATGTCCGTGTTTACTTTGCTTAAAGGCTTGTTTTTTTGTGCGGTGTTACGTCATTGCCCAAGCTCGTGCGCGCTCCATTACTCGGTTTCAGCAGCGCACGGGCAGAAAGCGTTTGATAAGCGGCGCCGCCCTGTTGCGCATCTTCACTGCTAGCCCCCGTGGCGCGTCAGAGACTCAAAACTTCTATATGCCTGAATACGATATAGGTTTTCAAAGCCTGAACTTCAGCAATATCTCTCATGCGCACCTCTGAAATAACTGAATTTTCACGTAAGGTCTAAATAAGTGCAATTAATATTATGATGGAATTTTGGGGCGAATGTCGAGAATGATCAGAACCTTTTTGCCCCTGTGAATGTATTTGATAATGTCTGGCCAGAGAAATTCTAGTTAACAGATGATCAGAGATGACTGCAGACTAGTGAAAATTTAAAAGTGGTGGTTTATTTAGACAGTTTCCATCACATGTTCCTTTTGTTTGATTCATGTATTTATGTATTTAAAGCACTTCCTTCAATGATTTTGATGACACAAATGCAATTCAAACAAATCTGTTAAAAGGCTTTCTATCGTAAAATTTTAAATTTTTTCATTTGGTTGAATAAATGAATAATATTCCATTTGTATGTGTGAATAAGGTGTACATACTGTGTTGTGTGTGGGTTTGTTTGATCTGTTTTGCAGACTGCAGAAGAGAAGCAGAATGTGAACAATAGCATTCTGTTAGGCTCTTGTTGTTTGTACCATCATATGCACATCCCTATCCAGCTGTGACCCATCTCATTCTTACACACACACACACACACACACACACACGCACACGCACACGCACACACACACACACAAAAGTCCCTCTCTGTCCCTCTCACAGCATGTGTCCAAAGATAGCACGCTAAATAAAAACTCACATATCCAGTCAACCAATGTTTCAAAACATAGAAAGTGTCGTAGTTATCTTCAGAAGATTGTGTTTCAGCATGTGGTGGCAGGATCTAATGGCTAATCAGACCAACCAAACCAGATACAACACATTAACATGTAGCCATGGATGTAACCCCAGCTAAATATGACCAGTGCCTGGCTAAGACAGAACTGCAGACGTGAACAATGAGAGTTGGAGGTCTGAGTTTGACACAAGATGGAACTGGTGCTGCCTGCACTGTATCTTATTTCAAAGGATTTGCGTCTCAGGGGCCATCTTAGGTGTGTTGGTTATACTTCCATTTTCACGGCTTCATGTAATCTTCTTCACGCTTGTCCCACAGTGCTTTACTACACAAGTACATTCTGCAGCAGGCTTGCCAAACTGCACGTCTGACAATACAATCGGTTTAAAAAGTGTAAAGCCATTATGCAAATCATGAGATGGCAAATCCAAATATAGTCTTTGAAATCGGGTGTACATGCACTGCTTTGCAGTATCAAGAGATGTTTGCTAAAATGTTTTGGAAAATGTGTATATTAAATATACACACGTTATGTACATTTACATATACACACATTTCATGAAACAAAAACAACAACAAAAGTATAAGCATCTGCACAAATGGCATTCATAATCCAGTTCCTCTAAACTGCAGGTTGACTGTGGTAGTACAGTAAGCTTCATTATAGGTATCATCCAGGCCAACACTGTAAGACATGTAAACATTTTAACAATGTGAAAGCTTTCCTAAAACTCTGTTTGTACATATCTTCTTGAGCACTACCCTAACTATGCTATCATGACTGCTACATGGATACTGCATAAAAGTACATTTTCTGGTTTTGTTTTTGTGTTAGCTGTAATGCAATATTTATAACAGTGTTATAACTGTGAGAATAACATTGTTAATACTGAATACTAATGAAAAGGGAGTTTTGCTTTGTGCAATCTTATCAGGTTTAGTTCTACATTCTGAGTTTCAAACCTCCAATCTGACATCTTACATGACACTTGAGACACATAATCCAACAGTACTCAAACAATGAACGGAGGCACAGAAGGGCCAAAAATGATCAGTGCAGAAAAACAACATAAAATTAGACAAACAATAAAGCGAGCTTGTGTGTAATTGTTCACATCGATCCATTCAGCAGAGCCTTACAATAGACAGTGACTATATCCAGACAAGGGCTTTTAACCGGGAGAAAAGCACTGTTGTCAGAAAAGAGAATCCCAATGGGTAGCATTTGGATCAGCGCTTAAAAAAAAACAGAAACCTCAATAACTAGACTGGCGTGTGAAGTCCTCAGGGGGTCAAGAGTGCAAATTCACACGACTGCAGTATGTAGTGTAGCTACGCTAAGACGTTCCACATGGGTTTCCTAAAGTGATGAGAGGTGTGGAGGGGCAAAAAGGTCAAACACTTCATTTTACTGAAGTATGGCAGTCCAAGGATTCTGTTTCCCCTCAGACTGTCCTCAGTGTCGGCCTTGTGTGAAACAGGCCCTGAGCACACTGTCAAGAGAAGTTCTACTACAGGCACTGTGACTGCTGTAAACGTGCTGCTTATTTGCAGGACATTTGTTTGTAGGTGAAAGGTTCAGTTTACAAATGATCTTAACATGGAGCCACAACATAAGAACAAAGCAGGACTCCAAGTCACCTTCTGAGATTTTCCCATCAAAATGTCGATTGTAAATTTGTACATTTGCACAACCAAACCAGAATATAATCTCAGATTTTCATGTTCTTTTCTTCTTTACAAGAATGTTTTTTTAAATATAAAATGGTCAACATTTTGCTAACACAAATGTATTTTTTGGAGAAAAAAACAGATTGCTTTACACAACACTGTATATTTAGGAATGATTCTGAATGAAATAAGCCCCCTAAAACACACCATAGGTTTGTTTCTCCATGCCTCACTCCTTTGTTAACTACAGCTTGTTTCCAGTATTTTTGAAATGAATCCTGAACCATGTGCAACCCCCCTCCGAGTTTGCTGCAGTCACCAGAATTCCAGAGATTTCTAGCCAGGGTCCTTCAGTATTACATCCAGGCTTAAACGTGACCTTCACCTTCCTCCTCAGAGCTCATTCCCTATCACATCCAGCAGCACCTTTACAGAAGAAAGCACGCACAGAACCAGGCCTGGCAAAGCATGCAACTCTGCGTTCCCATTGGTTGGGATGACAGTAATCCACCTTTTCCCCCTTTCTCCCTCCTTCCCATGCCACAACTCCTCTGTGACTTGCCTGCCTGTGACAAATTCTTCTTCTTCATGCTCCTCCTCTTCCTCCGGGTAAAGGGGGGCTGGGCTGGGGAAAACGCAGGCATGCTGGCCCGCGGGACAGCCCAGGGCCACCCATTTGGAGAGAAGCGCCGACGTGAAGGTGAGCAGGGCTTCAGGGGAGGAGTGTACAGGCGGGAAGACGGCGGGATCGGGAGATTCCTGGAAACTCTGTTTACACAAAGATAACAGTGGCTTATTGCAGGATAGTAACTGCAGGAAGAACAGAGTCAGGGTAATTCAGGACTGTAGCACACAGCATCCAAGGAGAGTAGAATGGACTAATAGCTTTTCGCTGTAATACGCACTACATGCTACTACGCTGTATAACCATAAAACTTTAGTGGTAGAACAATAAAATAATGTGTAAATATACTTGTAGGAATTTTGCCTCAAACAATATACAACTACAGACTCGAATGGCTGAGTAGACCATATGCATGTTATTTCTGATTTGAAACACTTAAAAATAAACTTCTAAGCCTAGGACAGAGATCTTCAAAGGTGAATTTAAAACATTTTTATTTAAAAGAGATTAATTTAAAAGAGTTGGAAATGCAAGAACAGTTGTAATGCAGCTAATCATTAAGAACAAATTCATATTCAAGTAGGCCTATACCTATTCAAGTATAATTAAATTCAAGTATAACTAAATCAGCACAAAGGTTTTTATCCGCAATGTAATATAATAAATGCACACACCAACCAACGATACCGTAGAGATTAAAGGGAGACTATACACCATAAAGGTCATAACTAATAGTGGGTACCCCTCTTGAAATGTCATCAAGTGTAGTCTTCAGTTCAGTGATGAATGTGTATTTGAGATGAACTCTTTCCAGGTGCTGCAGGAGCTGCATCCAAGAATGAGACAGGATCACAGCTGCACTGAACACACAGCACTACACACACACACACACACACACACACACACACAGCTGGATGAGATAAATGATGGGTACAGTATGGCGTCAACATTACTGGGTACTGAATAGTCACAAGCACGTGTTTCACTTACACATACACTCGCACTCACACAAACGCATGATAAAAGCAAAACAATGCAATGGAAACTTTTCTTACCGAGTCATGACACTCTGTGCTGGCATTGAAATGATGATGCACATAGTAATTACCGGGGAACACTTCAGGCTGCAAGGACCGATCAAAATGCACAGATCATCACTGAACAGTCAGACATGTTAATCCACCTTTCCTTTTACACGTTGAAAAAAATGCATATCAAAAATCTAAGTTGCATTGTGCTTTAAGGGTTATTTAATCGGCATGCTATTTAATCTGTACAATAATTCATCAATCAACAACATAACATATTTAATCTTTTAACTCACAAATCCTTTCTTTTTCTCATTGTTGATGGTGGCCTGAAGATTGTTAACAGTTCCTTTCTTCAAATCATCGCAACCGCTTCCTTGAACAGTGAATATTGACAGAAGCAACAGTACTGAAAGATAAAGAGAGCGCATGTTTTACTGCGCAGCTGGCCGTTCAGGCTCGAGCGCCAGTCTCTGGAGCGAATTTTATCAACCAGGTATCGCTCGTTGGTTATCCTGGCATCAAAAATCTTATTAAAACACCTTGTGGTTACATTACCTGTTCGTGACATGCTTTTACCCGCCGATGTGGTCTATATTCCCCATGCTTCTGTATGTGACGTCCCACCAGGGCGCTCAGTCTGATTAAGTTATTTGACAACCTCGATGCATTCAAAACGTCGATGAGTGATTTAACAACAACCTTACTCGCTCTGAGTAACTGAAAAATATTTTGTCTTTCACTGGCTTACCCCAGCCTTTTTTTCTCTCTCTCTCTCCTCCCTAACTCTGCCACCAGAGTACCAGTCACGGTTTCAGACCCTCTGGTACTTTCCAAATGTCTTTAGGTGTCAGAGAACATGTGTGGTAAAAAGCTGCCCTTCCCGTGTTTGCTCTTTCACTCTCTACTCCTCTCTCTTCGGTCTGTCCTGTTCCCTGTCGGCATGCTAACATCGATCAGCTCACAGCGTAAAAGTGAAAGTCCTCATAACTCAAGTCTGTACTCAAACATCCACCCCCCGACCTCTCTCCTCCCCCTTTGCTCCATTATAGGGCAAGCTCTCCCCTCCTCCTCTTCTCAGCTTTCTCTGAAGACCTGGCGCAGGCTTGGGCATGTGCTCTGGTCGTCTGTTTTTAATTTCATCTCTGCGTGGCCGCTTACGTTTCCACTCCAGCCACAATGTGGCATGGTGACTTCATCAGGTCTCGTTGGCTTTGTGCGAATCGACAAAGGGCGTCGTGATACGTTTTGAACACACAAAACTGCTGAGTCATTGTCCCGCATCATGCGCTCCACCATTAAATGACCCAAATGTCATCCTTCAATCAGGCGCAAACAGCGAACTGCGCTGTTCGGGGTGACTGTGGTTCCAGATCCATAGCGCCAACACAGCGCGTCTCTAAATCACAATATTATGCGTGGACAGCACGTGTCGAGTGGATTACTACATAAAAAATCATCTAAGAATAAATTTCCGCTAGCTTTCCGCAAATCACTCAGCCGTTACGGTAACGATGACTCACGTAGATAGTATTCTGTTTGAACAGTAGTCTGTCTGAGAGTGAGGGAGTGGGATGTTCTAGCAGCAGCCCGGCAACACACAACCCTTCATGGGAAGCGCCAGGAGAAGTAGTGGTAAATAATCGATTTTAGAATTGATATTTTTATTACTGCAATATTTTCAATTTTCAATTACGCAAAGTGTAGTGGCTTCTACAATGAAAGTTTGATGTGATATATATTGGAGCTGAGTGAAGCACGTGAATAATTTATTGTGGAATGAGTATGCTGGGCGCTATGAGAAACTCCAGGGTTTTTTTTACATTTTATCCTGTGTTTTTTTACATTTTATCCTAACTGTCATTTGCGATGAAGGCTGAAAAAAGTCTATTGCATGAAATATCCTATAGCATTTGTGAGAGTAAATCCCATGGATCCTATGTTTGAAACCTCTCCAAGATTACTGGAAAATGGAAAGAATAATTTCAAAACCATGTGGCTTACGTATTCCAGTGAAATACTCTTGCACAGCTCTTGTCACCAAAAGTCACGCTAGTGAAATTTGTCTAGTTTAACCTATATTTCATGGAGCCCATCTTTTTATTAAATAAATTAAATATAATATTAATATAATAAAATATAATAAAAGTGTTTTATACAGCTTTTCAAATAAAATGTTATATACAGCTGTATTTGGAATAAGAAAAAAAATCCAATAGATCACTGAAAGATTATGCCAACAGGAAGAGTGACCATTTTCATTTATGTAGCATTCTAGTTATTTTATTTTGTATGTAGTCACAACAAGCCATTGACAGCAAGTTACAAAGCAAAATATATCAAGTGCAATCACAAATGAGTAAAGGTGAAAAAAGCTTTAGATAAGGTCCCTGAGGACAATTCATGAAAACATTCACATAACTGAACAATGTGGCTTCCAGCATGCAGACTGACCAGATATGGCCCAACTCCACACCCAAACTGAAATCCTTCAGCACTAGAAGGATCACCACAGTATTTGGAAGTCAGATCAGATTTCAGTGCCGAGAGTATGCGCACCCGTCACTTAATGTGAACCAGCATGATGAGGTTCATCAGGTTGGACTGAAAAGTGGCCAGAGTCTCTGTTCTACTCCAGTGAAAACTGGTTATGTTCCAACAAGCAAGGCATTTTCAGACTTCACACTCCCTTAATGTCTAGTTTCAGCTCATTTACACACTTGGCAAACATCCTTATCTTGCAGCTTAGTCGTTACAGAGGTAGTTGGATGTAGCGTTCGGACACCCCAGTCTCCCACAGGAGATGCATTGTGTCATTCACTACACTATACCAACCACATCATGTTTTTATTCTGACACTAGCAGAGGTGTTCTAACCCAGGATATTCTGAAACTCCTGTAGCATTACAAATGCACTTGAGCAAATATTAGCAAAACACACATGGTCAGGCTGACTAAAACAGTTCAGTGTCTGTACCGGTTTAATTATAAACCAAAGTAGCAAAAAGACTAGATCTAAACCAAGCTGTCTATTAGCCTATGCTTTAACAGATATTGCAATGGTTAAAACATTTAATCATATATTTAATACCAGTGGGTTCAAATATCCAATTAATTCCTGTTGCTATAATAAGAAAGTGTCATCTGTGCTTGGCTTGCCTGTTTATTTAGGGTAGAAAACAGAAATCAGCAAACTACAACCATAGAGGGGGGGGGGGGGGGGGGTACTGCAGTGGTCAACATTTTAATTCTAACGAACAAAGTATTGTGCAGCCTAGATATTTCAAATATATAGGCTATAGTAAAATATATTTTTCATTTAGAATAAAACAGTCACTCCCTTTTGAAAGATATTTTACTTTCTCAAATAACAAATTCATTGCTTTTTGCATTTTTCATTCACTCAGTCATATATTCACATGGGAGTCTCATGAGAAAATGTCCTTACGCGTGCACACACATTAGTTCCGCCACTAGCAAAATGCTTTTGTTTCCGTGCTTGTTCTCTCACTGACTCACAGTCCTCTCTCCTCCTCTCACAGCCGTCATTAGATGGCTCTTGTATGTCTTGCTGAGTCCCGTCATCCAGAACTTCAGCAAGCGCACATTATCCTCCTCCCCAGGGCCAGTGGCTCCCAGCAGAGCCAGAACCTTCTGCGTGTCCTCTCTACCTCTCCCGTCCACCTTGGAGAACTTAAAGAGCACCTTCACCTTGCTGTTAGGAGGGGTTAAAACAGGGGAGTTAAGGCAAGAAGGAAAGAGATGAGACAACGCTGCTTATTAAACACCAGCTTTACATGGGAGATGACCCGGAACAGTGCCTAAACTGCTAGGATTTTCTACTAACTCGAGACCAAGATGATGTGGAAGAACATGTAGAAAAGCTGCAGTCAAAGAATTAAGAAATGGAAACAGAACTGACTTCATCCACTCTTCCTTTAGACAAAGCAGGCAGTGAGACACCACATCCACAGACAGATTCTCGTTGGTCAGAGCGACCTCAATCTTATTCAGCAGGGTTGGACCTGTGGGTTTAGAAAGGAAGAGAGTGACGCACATACATTATAGCAAACAGGGCTACATTACAGTAAACACGCATACATTACAGCAAACAGGCCTAGATTAACGCGAACAGGCCTCGATTACCACAATCAGGCCTACATTACAACAAAAAGACCTACATTACAGTAGATACACATACATTACAACCAACAGTGAGCTGTGTGTTTGTGCACGCTGTCGGGCTGGATGCAGGCCTTTTGCTTCACCTTTATCAGTCGGTTGTGTATTGGCACTACTGATGGTGAAGTGGTACAGTGAAAGGATGTCATCTCTACACACACATCCCTGTTCCACATTTAGCACATCCACCAATACTGTAAATTCTGAAAAAAGCATAAAGACAAATACAAGAATGGGTTTCTTTTTGGACCTCAAGGTCATTACATTCATGTCCTAATTCCCCAAATCATCAAAAAGTCAGTGCAAGAGTGCTTCAGTGTGGAAATACAGAAAGTGCAATTAAAGCGGTGGCACATCTTATTGAACAGAACTTCTTATTGAAGCATTATAAAGTTAATGAATCATCTTCACAGTGATTCACCATCACATGATACAACTACATTACCAAGCCACCCAAGAAGTCTGTACTCCCTCAAGAAATGTTTAGGAGTTTATTCATGAAAGGAAAATGGTAAAACAGATTCAGGCTGTGTCCACAGTTCACCAGACTGGCTCTACGATTTTACAGGTGTTGACATTTTTCAGCGCATAATCTTTTTGCAGACATACCAGAAGAGGCGACATGGGCTGGGATTTGCACGTCAGGGCTGAGGCCCAGGAAATTGCACCGATATGCTTCCTCATAGTGTGAGCTGTAGGCTACCACCCGGACACAGCCCACTGGCAGCAGGGCCTAAGGGAAGCAAAGATGGGTGTGGTTAGTTTATCTTAGGACTGCTGCCTGTAAATCAACAGGTCTGGGACACTTTAATGAGCTCATACAGGATTACACACCCTGTTTGTGTTGTGAACAAATTAAGCAAGAAACACTGTATCTTATACTGTATACTGGGGAAAACTAATAAAGACTTATTTTGTATATTGGACATCACTTAACTAAAGTCTCAAGACTACAAAATTATCCTTTAAATCAAGAAACTTGTATAAAAGGGTACTTCATTACTGAGACAATACTGGTTAGCAGACCTTGAGCATGTTAATAGCTGACTGAATAAGGCCACGGTCCACCCCTCTCCAGATCACTTGGTTCCCCATTAGCACATGCCACGCCAATTGCCGGAACTCTGCACAACCGAGTACCTGCAAGAACAGTCGAGATAAAAAAGAATGCACCTTCAGGATGGCAGTTCACAGTCAGAGCTCACAGAAAGGTCACGTTAGCATGAATATACCTGTCGTAAATGCCTTAGTGATCTGAACTTTGGTCCATGAGGGTCTTCGGCATTCCCATCATCACCACACAGGAACACTCTGGCCTGTGTGCTCTCTGTCTGGGCTTTACCTGCAACCTCCTCTGCATTCATCTCCTCCTCTTGTTCTACAAAAAGAAAAAATAAACATACAAGATGGTTAACTGACCATTTGCCATGACTTCACATCCATCTCGAGACATTAAAAGGAATTCACAAGATGCTTTATGATTCATCCTCCCCCAAGTCATACAGATATGTAGATGTTCAGTGATCAAATGACTTATGGTGACTGAGGTGCCCTTGAGCAAGGCACCTAACCCCAACTGCTCCCCGGGCTAGGGCTAGGGCTGCCCACCGCTCTGGGCACGTGTGATCCACAGCCCCCTAGTAATCACTAGTGTGTGTGTGTGTGTGTGTGTGTGTGTGTGTGTGTGTGTTCTGACTGCACAGATGGGTTAAAAGCGGAGGACAAATTTCGATTGGGGTGTAAAAATCACAATTGACAAAATACGGCACATTTACATTTACATTTATGATAATGTAACCAGGATAAACAAGCTCCATAATGTGGACATGTGACTTATTTTAATAAAGTACAATGTGGCTCAATAAGGTTAAACACTTTCAATATTTTACACATTTACAGCATTTAGCAGACAGACGTATCCAGAGCAACATGAAGTGATGTCATCTTGTCATCCTAGCCAGTACATCATCAAACAACGATAAGTGCAGTACCAACCAAAGACTTCCAGATACATTCAACTCATCAGTAGTAGTGCAATATACCCAGTGCAGGATTAGTGATCATTTAAATACTCTACAAACAGATGAGACTTCAGTCTGCATTTGAAGACAGCAAGAGACTGCAGACAGAGATGAGTCTTGATGCTTGTCTTTCATGAAATTTGAAGGATGCTATTTCAAGCTAAGCCATACTTGAGGTTTGAAGTACTGAAGGTACTTGTAGGTGAGCATCCGGATTCTTCAATCGGACGTGTGCAACTGCTGGAAACCAGTGAAAGGGACACAGTGGATTGACGTGTGAACTTCAGACAAATGAAGACCAGCCGTGCTGCTGCGTTCAGGATCAATAATAGACATCTGAAGGGCCCTAGAGGATGATCAACAAGTAGTGAGTAGAACTCAAGCCTTGAGATGACAAGAGACTGCACAAGCACCCGATCAGCTTCCTGTGAGCGAAAGCGCTGAAGAAAACCGAGCTGAGACATGAGCTGAGAACACATGAGAAAACGTGAGCTGAGAACAAGAACCAAAGTCCAAAGTTATGCCAAGGCTGCGAGCAGCTTCAGACAACAAGACCAGCGAGTTGGCAAAAGAAAGTTAGATCAAGGTAAGGATTAGGGATTCCTGGGATGTATGCTCAGACTTGTTGAGGTTGAGCCTCAAGTGGTGGGTTGTCATCCATGAAGTAATGTCATACAAGCATGCTGGGTCCCAAAGTCTGGACCCGGGAACCCTCATAGCTAGCTGCATGCTAGTCAGGGGACATTGACTACTTCAACATCTCTCCAGTTCCAGATTTTGATTTACACCATCTTGATCTTATTAAACTTTATTCAATGTAAATAATTCCATTCTTCCATAATCTTATTACTTTATCCATATCAAGTTACACTAATTCAATTAATAATCTTACTTTACCAAATTATTCATTTCTCAACAACATATTCTCAACTCAAAATAAACACTGAACCATATACAAAATCAATCTAGTTAGTTACAGTTCAGTGTCCAAATGAATGGGAGATTTTAAAGGCAACATATGCAGTCAGCCTAGTTGTACTTTAGTGGGTAAGTGTAACAGATAAACGAATGACAAAAGTCTAGGTAGGTTCATTGCTAGCAACTACTCGGAGTTCAACAAACACTGATTTGAGCAGTCTTGAGAGGCATGCTTTCACAGTATAGGCTAGACGCTGCCACCTCAAAAACAGACTGTTCCAACATTTCATTTCAGAACTGAAAATAAATCCATTAACAACCAAAACAAAAAACACTGGACTGGACCTTGGTGTCCTCATAGTTACAGGCCTCAAGCCAGCCTGGATGACAAGAGACCGCTGGAACTACTGCTCCCACAAAACCACCACGGCATCTCTTCAGGACCACGGAGAGCAGCCACTCACGGGGCTTATGTAGGAAATCAAACGGATCACTACACCTTTTAAACATCGTAACATACCACACACAACTGGCTGCATGTCACTGCATCATTAGTTCATGCAGAAGAAAGTTAGCCAGATCTAGGGTTTATTCTAGATGTGCCATTTGCTTCTGGAGTCTGCTGCTGCTTCCATTTCCCAGAAAAGCAGACTTGCATAAGGATTAAAATCCTGATCAGGAAGGTTCAACCCTGCTCATACATAGGACATGTATGGAGGTATCAACTGGTACCTCTCATAACCAACGTAGCCTATGAAAGTCTACTTAAACCTCTCATTCATGTTAGCTGTTGGTATTACTGACATTAGGGAAAATCACATGCACCAGTCATTGTTTCCAACTACCGGTATTCACAATTACCATTAGGCCCATTATTCAGAGAACATTCATGAATTGGAATTAAAGCTGAGCTTTTGGACACGTTTGGAGGAAGTAAATAGGTGAGGGCATCGAAAAGAAAAGACATCTTAAAATTTTGGGTTTTATGAGCTAGATGCTAGAATAAAATAAATACTTGAAATTGTGGGCCCTGATTCTATAATCTGAGAGTTTAACTTTTTTATGGAATTATAGAAATTAATAAACTTTTCCATGATATTCAATTTTTTTTGGAATGGGTCTGTAAATGCTGCATCTGCATTGGAGAACTGCGAAATGCAGTGTTTTTGTTATGTATAAATTATCTGGGCAATAAAGGATCCAATTTATATAGATATTTAAAATGCCTGTCTCTAGTTACATTTAAATGAATGTACTTGAAATGTCCACCACTAGAACCAAAACAGTTTTTTTTAAGACAGAAACAACATGTAGCAGGATGTTAACTGATTCTAGACAGCTATTGCTCATTACACACATTAATGTCATTTTTGCATGCCAAGAGCTGATTGACTACGTGATGTACGCAGTCAGCCCTTTGAGACCGCAAGGGACCTTTACCCGTTTGTCTCTCGATCAGGACGAGCGTGTCTTCGGTAGGGGCTCCCTCCAGCAGCTTCTCCGTCAAACGGCTCCCGCTGGCCTTCAGCAACCTGTGGTGTACAGAGCACACGGCTATTCCTCTACCACTGACGAAGAAGGGCGTAGTGAGGGTAAAGGTTATGACCGCAGTGTCCCGAGGAGTGTTCGGACGGGACTGGTTCAGCTAAGAGCGGCTCGTGCGCGTCGTACCAGCTGAAGGAGGCGTGCAGGCTGGCCCACAGGTTGGGGTGCTGGGTGAGGGAGGGCAGGGAGCGGGCCGCGTTGCCGCTGCGCTGATGAGGGAACACCGCGGGGGAGAAGGCGCTGTTCATCCGCACCGCCCTCTGCGGACACACACCCTGCTCGCTGTCAAACACCTGCAGGCCAAAGGTCACGGACACACTCAGCATCTGTGTCATCTTTGGCCCTACATGCATTTAAAACCCATCGTTAGTCCCATAAGGCCTTCTGATTAACATATTACTATCACTACCAAGAGTGTGGATGATGTAATTTATTTACTACTTGAGATCTAATGGTGATGTAAGAACATGTTCAATGCCTTTGTGCCTCAGGGGCCCCGAGATAATGAGGCAGAAGGAGCACCATATTTTATGTTCTGGCTATAAATACTGGCAGGTCCGTTTGAAAGCGTGTTGCTAGATGCAGCAAGATGGTTCTTTATTTAGACTTGTATAAAATAATGCAAACCAAGAGTTGAACAGAACAAGATGGTGAGATTTTACTATTGATACATGCAGGCGACTGGAACTCTGGAAGCAATACTGACTGTGGCAATAACAAAGGGAAATGCCTCTTTTCCACCAAAACAAGGACAAAAAACGAGACATGCTGGAACTTGCTCAGGGTGAAAACCATTTTCAGAACACAAACTAACAAAAGTTAAAAGTTTTGGGGGATTTCTACACTTCTTTCCCCCCTTCAGGTGATTAGTGAGAAGCACAGGTGCCGGTGAGAATCTCATTATAACAGTAATGCCGAGGGGCCTGGGCGGTGCTGTTCCCAGCCCTGCAGCCGAGAGGTGGAGCACCGTACCTTCAGGGCTGTACTCTGTAGGCTCTGGATGGTGAGTTTGAGGTGCCGCAGTAGGAAAGGCCAAGAGTTGATGAGGTAGATCCTGTCCATAGCCACCATGACGATGCTGTACCAGCGCTGGAAGCCACGTGCCAGGCTGTCTTTGATGAAGAAGGTGTGGGAGAACACAAAGCCGTGCTGCTCGTCGCCGAAGAAGATGGGCCCCTCCCTACCTGGACATACCTGCAGGAGTCACACGCACAGGGAGGCACAGATTCAAGCCAAACTATTTCATCCAAAAATCAGACGCTGCTTATGGGAAATGAAGGAATGAGACTATTTTGCTCGTTCATATACTAAAGAGTTAGTTTGTACTCGGGCCATTGAATTGCAGTATGAATGTGGTTTGTTTTTGGAAAATGAAGTTCATAGGATAATCTGTTTGATGTTGCTAATTTTCTGATAGGTTTATGTTTCAAAAGAAAAGCAGTCTCACACACACACACACACACACCTCACAGCTGAGGCTGCGTACGCATGCCTGACGCACTACACTGAAGAGCTGGGGCTGACGTGGGTGCTGATGACTAAGGTAGCGAATGCCCGTTTCAGTGTCCACGCTCACAAAGCCAGGGTGGGACGCAGGCAGTGAGCGGCAGCCCTGACAGTGGAGGAAATGGAGCCAAGATTAGGGAGGTAAAACCAAGGAGGGGAGGTAAAACTTTGATTTTCTGTTGAACGACATGACCACAACACGCAGAGAAAATGGCAAACGTTGCTTTGTCATCTCACCTCACACATGTCGGCTCTTTGAGTGGCAGAGCCGTTGGCTCGCATGGTGAGTCCCTCTCCCTCTCTGTCTCCTTCACGGTCCACGTCAAGGACCGCTGATCCAGGCTGTGGCGGCGACGGTGAGGGCGGGTGGACGGCTTCGGTACAGAACAAGGTCCGAGGACCATGGAGCTCACAGAAGTGACAAAGGGCGACTAAAGCGTTCATCTGAAAGGAAAGTTGTTTGGAGGATGAGTGCACAGGCAGTACTGTGAAGCAATTACAGCATTTCAGAGCCCAGCAGCACTGTAGAATGACTTGTTCTTGACCAGGTCTTGGTTATGGACTACCATGAATAACACTGCCTTCTGCATGCCAGGACATTTCTATCGCCTTTGCTGCTCTGGATAATTGTTTGTCTGTTCTTTTTGTTTTTGCTATTTTTGTTTCAAAAGGGGGTGTGGGAATGCTAAATACAACTGCTGTGTATTTTTCAATCATGTTATTTTTCTTTCTATAATGTCAAACCTGATGAAATTCGCAAAAACAATCTTAAGCAAAAAGCCAAGCGTTGCAGGGCAGTGTTGTCTACTTAGTACGTGATGGGGGATGAACAGTATGCTGTAATGGCATCACAATGGCTACAGTATATAGTAGGTGCAGGTGCACACCTACAACATAGTGAAGACTTTTCCAGTCTCGCTGTAGGTCAGTGCAAGGCCTCAATAGATTTTAATATAATAAAAAGCCTTTAAAAATGTCTTATCTCTGTGATCGAGATGACTAATGGACAACCTGGAGTTTTTCTTTGCCACGGTCTTCCTTGGCATGCTCATTAGGGATCTGGACCTATGCACTTGTAAGGCTGCTTTGTAACATGTGTTGTAAAAAGCACTTCATAAAATTGACTTGACTAGGTTAGGCTAATTAAGTAGCTATACACCACATTCCAAATTATTATGCAAATTATATATTCCTTCAGTTTTCCTAAAGGGTTGATGCAAACGACAGCCAGTATAATCAACGTTAGAGTACAAGTCTAATTTTTTTTTTTATATCCCAATTAAAGTCTTTTTTTCCCAAAAATTTCAAAACATTCAAAAGCCATCATTTGCTGACCAAGCTGCATGTTAACATATGACCCTTTCTTTGACATCACCTTCACTATTTTATTCTTGGAGAGATTCTTCTGGAATTTCATTGCAATCTCAGAATAACTTCCCAGAGTTGCTGTTTTGGTGTGAACTGCCTCCCACCCCAATAGATGTTTTGCTTGAGGATACTCCAAAGGTTCTCAGTAGGGTTAAGATCAGGGGAGAATGGGGGCCACACCATGACTTTCTCTCCTTTTATGCCCCCATAGCAGCCAATGACAGAGATATTCTTGGCAACATTTGATGGTGCATGGTCATGCATGAAGATAATTTAGCTACAGATGGAAGGGTTCTACTACCGTGGCCTACCAACGTTCTCCCTATGACTCAAGCCCAAAACATGACTCCATCACCTTGCTGATGTCACAGCTTTATTGGGACATGATGACTGTCCACCAGTCATCCACCTGGACCATCCAGTGTTGGATTGCATTCATCAGTAAAGGGGACAGTTTGAAAATTAGTCTTCATGGATGTCTGGGCCCACCACAACCATTTCTGCTCGTGAGTATTGGTTAGGGGTGGCCAACTAGGTTTATGCACAGCTACAAACCTCTGGAGTATTAGACACAGTGAGGTTCACAGGCCTCCAGAGGCACCAGTAGCTTCAAATACCTGTTTGCTGCTTTGTAATTTTAGCAGCTATCTTAATTCAATGAATCTTAATTCAATTAATATGTCTGGCAAAAACCTTCATTATACCTTTAACTGTACAACCCATCTGTGTCATTAGTCAGCCACAAACCTCTTCACACTACAATGATCATACTCAAGTTTTCATGAAATATCTAATGTTTTCATGCCTTGTCCAAGGCAAGGCATGTCCAAAATGCCCTCCAAGAGTTTAACTGAAAAACAATCACTGACACTTAAATCCGATTTGTATAATAGATTTGAAAATACATTTAAACGAGACCACAGTCGTAAATAGAAGAAATCTTAGATTAACAAACATCGTATTGGGAAGTGTAGCTATAATGTACATCTTACTTACCTTTTTACTGTTACTGACAGCTGTGAAATTCCAAAACGAACCAGTACTGAACCGTGATCCAACTAATTAGCAATAATAAAACATTTCAACGTGTCTCGGACTGTTCAGCTAGGCTGAGTAGCCAGATAAGTCACCTGGATTTAGAAAACTAGATATTCTAACTTGGTTGGCTAGAGAGCTAACTAACTGGCTATGTAAGATGTGTTAACTGTGACTTAGGCAGCTGGTAAAAATAGAAAAAGAAGGCAGTCTTGGTTCATTATAGCTTCCCACAATCATTGTCACTGGAAAAAAATAACAATTCATCTACATTTCTCTGTTTCTTTTCCAGCCAAAGACCATTGTTAGTATTCAGTTTTAATAGTGTTACACCGCTCCAGGATCCTTCTTCTCTCCATTATCCTCGACGGTCACGTGATGGGTAGTCACGCGCTCTGTTCATAACAACGTGCGCGTGACTCACATTAGTGCTTAAATATAAATAAACGAAGCCGTTTTGAACGTCATTTCGACGCCACGCTAGTTTCACCTCATATTTATTTAGCTTGTTATGTCTTTATTTAAAGTGATTTTAAAGTCATTTACTCTGTTTGGACCCCAAAGGCGTTACTGAATCGCCTGCTGAGAAAAACTACAAGACCCACATCCGCGACGGTCTTACGTCAGCAGGACGTTCGTAGCGCAGACAGCACGGCCGAGCGCCGCCCGTCACCTTATACCGTGATCCACACGGTTGTTTTCGCTACGGTATCCAGGCGCCTCAGAGCCGGGTGCACTCCCAGCATGAGTAATAGTACCTGAGCCCTGAATATGTAAATTCATTTATATCCAAGATGATGTAATGGTGCAAAAGTATCTCGATGGCGGATGTCGTTCACGAACTTCCTCGTTAACTGGCCCGTTTGTTTTCTCGAGGACAGCAGGCTGGCTAGCTTATAACAATATAGCTATATAACAGCTTATATAGTTTTAACAGCTATTACAGCAGATACTCTTACCTAGGTAGTAGTCAGATTTTCAGTTTTCTAAGAGGTAGCGATTCTTTTATTGAATATATCCTAGATCAGCTGGGACACGTGTACCTGAAGAACCTCGGCTGTCATGGAGTGTTGTGGGAATACAGAGTCAGATTTTTTGGGCCAAACAGGTATTTATTTAAATCTCTCACTAATATGATTTCATGAGATTATAACTGTTATTGTTGTAGCATTTAAGACTAGAATTATGTCTTCATCATACAACTATTTAGGTAATTGTAGTAATAATGTTCAGAAGGGTAGCTGATAATGGGATAGGTGGGGGAAGTCTCCGTCAAAGACGCTCTGTTGGATTTGATGGGTCAGAAAAGTTTCTCAGTTTCTCGGTTTTTAGTTTATTGGTGTCATGAAAGGTTAATGTAAATATTGGCTAGAATTACCCATTTAAAACCCAATAGTGTTTTCAATTACTCGGTGTTTGTCGAGTAAGCAAGTAGTGTTGTGTACTATGAGATCAAGTTCTCAAACCTTTTAAACTAGGCTGTTTTCTAACTATTTAAAATGCCATGTTTAATGTGTTTTCATGTAGATAAACTTGCGTTCATTTTACGTGCCACGTTGTTCAGTTCCTAATTTGCCCGTGTTCACATTCATCGCAAGTGACGTCTGACGTGCGAGCGACACGCATGCGTACATTGATACGTTTTTGCACTAGTCGCTTGCGCCACCAAAAAAAAAAAAAAAAAAAACACACACACATGTGAGAACTCTTGCTATTAAAGTTTGCAAATTGGACACTCTAGTAGCTTGTGTAGCATTACATTTGTTCACACAACTCAGGGTTTTGTTATATGAATACAACTAAAAATATTGGTCACTGGTCACTTCCAGTTTAAATTGTGAACATAGCCTTAGTAATATATATATATGTATGTATGTATGTATGTATGTATGTATGTATGTATGTATGTATGTGTGTGTGTGTGTGTGTTTACTCATGAGGTTATGGGTAGAGAGGAAAGGGAATTATATTATAGTTTGATTATAGCCTCACTTGGATCAAAACATGCCTATTACTAATTTAGCTGTATAGTTAGTGATTTTGTGATTATTCACATTTGAGCTGGCAAGTTTTCTAATATACTGTCTAAAGTATTCTGCATTCTTATCGTGGTTTGGATGTGTTACAATGTGAGTCTTCTTGTGGAGTCACGGTGATGGTAGTCCACCCATAACCTTGTAAAGCAGAAAGAGTGCTGAACTACTGAAGATTCTTCTTGTGTTCATGGTTGGTCTTTTAAAGTCTGATGTTCTATAGAAAAGGAGAGAGTAGAACAGAGTTTATAGTAATTCAGTGGTGAGCTCATAAGCAGTAGCTCCCTCTTGTGAGAGCACTAAGATGTTTCTGTCTGCATGTGTGTGTACGGAATAATGATTGTTGTAGGTGTCACATGAAGATGTTCTTTTTATGTCAGCTATGAATCTGTTACCTGTTCAAATAAACAAATAAATAATGTGTGTATATTTCTATATTTTATATATTTTTTAATATTAGAATGGTATTTTCACACTAATGCGTTATTGATTATGATTACACATCTATGAGAAATTTGCATAAATCACAGGAATTATAATGGATTTGTAATACTTAAATTGAATCAAATTTTCAATCTAGAACCTGATGTAAATTAAAAGTTGTTTTCTTACTCAGAATCCGATGTGGCTGAAAAAGGCACAACAGGACCCGATGTCTGCAGTTTTTTTTTAAAGGGCAGATGTCATTTTGGGGACCGATGTCGACTGTCACATAGGTGTGTGGGTTACTCAAGGGGTCTTGACTAGCCATGGGAATTGATGTCAGTTGCTGCCACATATCCAGTGCCTGCATAATATGTTTCTGCTGTAAATATCTTCCCTGGAGCATTTTTCAAGTGCTGAAAGTGGAGATGATACCTAAATAGCCGTAACTCCTGAAAAATGGCTAATGTATCTCCTTTTCTTTCGTCCTCTTCCTCCCCTTCCATGAAAGCAGCCCATCTGCAGTCTGTGAAACTCCACAAACGGAAGACAAAGGCAGCAGAAACCAGAGGACTAGAAAAAAGTCTAACAAAACAGAAAAGGCCAAAGACATGGAGACAAAAGGTAATGCATATTGTGTTTTCAAGTGCAACTCTTTGGTGTGGCAACAATCTCACCTGCCGGTCATCTCTTTCGCCTTGACCCCTTAGAGCCTGAGAAAAAGCCCCGGATGCGCACAGCTGATGATGTCATTTCCAGGATTCTATGGGATTCTTCCGTGGACCCAGCTGACTTTGTGGTGGGCCACCTGGACCGCTTTCTGGGGGTTTTAGAACGACCCTTCTCTGACTTCTCATGGGATTCTCAGGTACAGTAAGTTCACACGGCTCAAAGACTGAATTATTATTTTGTATGTATCCATTGCCATGTGTTTGAGTGAATTTTCATTTTCATAGGTGTGTGACTGTGACTACTCAGAGGAAATGGCCATTCCTCGTCATAGGATCCAGTACTTCAGCTACAAAGGCCAGCGTGTGTGGGACCGAGACAGCCGCACGGACCGGGTGTTTGGGTCCACAGGGCAGACAGTGCTGCCCCCGTTTGATACGGAGGATCAGCCGCTAGGTGAGGCTCACAGGCTTCTCCAGATTTCACATAATTTTGGAGTCACATTATATTATATTACAGTGCAGCATAAATCACTTTCATCTTATCATCTTTGTGCTAAGTGACACGTTTCATGTGTTTTTTGATTACAAAATTCCATTTTCTCATTTGTTCTTAATGTTGGCTTCTTTTGGTTTCTATATTGTAATATTGTATTATTATTAGAGAATACCGAACTGGAAGTGAAGGATTCATCAGCTGAGAAGACTGAGCGAGAGAAGTCTGTAGGGTGTGGTGTAACTGGAACTGCAGGAGATGGAGCTCTTATCGATGGTGGAGACACAACAAATGGAGAGAAGGACGAGGATGCTGGAGATTCCGACCTATCTAAAGAGGCGGACGGACTCTGCATCTCTCCCACAAAAGCACCGGCCGCCGACGAAGAATGGAAAGATGAAGAGGAGGAGCAGACGGAGGCGTCGGCGGTGATGGCTTCGCCTCCAGAGCCGCTACCGGGTCGCGCGCCACGGAAACCCACCCACTTCATCTGCTTTCGCGTGGACTCTCCCGCCGCTCTCCTGGCTTTCCAGCGCGTGCAGAGGAAGGTCCTGACCCACCTCCCCCAGTCGGAACCCTTCTGGGTCAGCCCGGCCACGCTGCACGTCACCCTCTCTCTGCTAATCCTCCAGGACCCCGCTGAGGTGTTTGCCGCCTGCGAGCTCCTCCGCTCCATCGTCAGGGGCCGATACAAGCCGCCCATCACGGTCTCCTTCACCCCCAAGCTGAAGAACTTCCACGGAAGGGTTCTGCACCTGCTGCCACAGCCTGAGCCAGACATACAAGGGCTGAATGCCCCTCTCCTACAGGCCTTTAGGGAGAGGGGCTGGCTACACCGCCACTCACGCCACCCCACCTACCACCTTACCCTGGCCAAAGTAGAGGGGGAGGGGACAGATAGGATGTTCGAAGAGGTGGGATCCATCAAATTGGCTAAGGATGTGAACTTTGGCAAACTGGAGGTGGACAAATTATATATGTGTGTCAACAATGCACCAAGGACAGAGAGTGGCTTTTATGAGACGGTGTGTGCAGTGCAGCTGCCTACTGTGTAACAGTGAAATGTTCAGAACGCTGATCATTCTGAATGCAATAATTCTGATGATTATAAACATATAATCCAGCAGCAGTTTTATGCAGTAATTAAGCAGACCTCCTGTGGAGCAATAGCCCCTAACACACACTCCTGATTTGACCTACTGTACCAAAGATCAGAATTATTTCAGGAGTGTCTGTTTAGGTTTTTAATATCTATTAAGGACAACATTTTAATGCTGAGGCCAAAGCTATATAAAACACCAAACCTTACAGAATAATTGTCATACTTGCATTTAATTAACATGAGTTTTAAATAACATGAGTCCAAATACAGTTGTTTTACTGTTATAAATGTTACCATTTTCTTTGCTGTATAAAGGAAAATTTTAAATGTGATTGGTGGGAGGATACTGTACTTGGTGATTGTTTAATCACAATTTCATTCAGTGTATTGAATCGCTTAATGTATCCGGGCAGGATGGCTCTTGTTCAAATGGACAGGATATGAATTAGTAATACATGGTATAATATGCATTTGTGATCAAAGAGTTACATTATTTAGTAGTAAGAAATAAATTCTGAACTCTGAATCTTTTGAAAATATTCAGAGGTGACTTTGAACATAACTGAACTTGTAAGTCTACATTTGTTGTTATTTGTGGTTTTACCTGTGCGCATGCATGGATGTATGTTTTCTGTGGTCTTCCAGGCGTTATGTAAAGAAATGCCAGTGGTGGTTTACCATATATCTTCAAATTCAGAGCATGCATTTTCAAATTCCTGCAATGACATTAGTTAGGCATGGCTTTCAGAGCTCGCTCTTATGTTCCCCTTGTTTCTAAGACGTGAAGGAATCTAAATGTGATTCCATAATGGTTCTAATTGTATACTATGCCGCTTTCCCATGCTATACTATATTGCTTTGCAGACTGCAAATCGACTTAAATCGATGGCGAACCTTTTAGTAAGAAAATTGCATGAACCGCAGTCCCTTTGCACGCGCATGTATTAGCAACACTCCGATTTGAACAGCATAGATATATTATTTCATGTCTTCCTTCGCCATTTCATCCCACATACTAGCACACGAGACACAATCCCTGTTCGGATTTGATTCGTTTCTCAGAGGGAGGTTGTAATAAAACACAGTTATCGCGACTCCTCATTGAAACTCCTGTATACAAGAGGTATTAACATTTCTACGGGATGACCGAGTTTCAAATGCGCTGTGTTTTAACCTGAATGTTTAGTAACGTGCTATTCGAGTTTAGTTCACGTTTTCTCCGGATTATGCTCTCAAATGTAACGGAAGATTTACCGTCCACACGTAAATGGTTGAGTGACTTCATTACGATTCAGGCGGGAGGATCCGCACCCTAACAGACTAAATACGGCTGGTAGCACCAGTCATTTTATTCTAATTCGAGGTGACATCTGCCTGGGAAATAATGGAAATTTCTATCCTGACGGGACTTCAATTACACCAATTTTGGGTTATGTGAAAACGGTTAATTCCGCATGTAATTTGCTCAGAGTGCATAAAATCGAGGGAAATGAAACCACACAACGAACACAGGTGTACAAGAAGAAATTACCGATGTAAATGTAATCCCTTCCGAATATGGCTACAGTGTCTTTTTCTTGGTTCCTTCCGTTTGCCCCCCCAATCCCCCATCTCTCCTCCACCCATCTCTCCTCCACCCATCCCCCACATAGACTCTCTCGCTTTATTCCAGCTTCACATAAAAACAACACGTCCCCTCTCTGCCCATCTCTCACACATTCATGGCCACTTTTATTTCTCTCCTCGCAGTCCTTCCGTTTTCGTTGTTTTCTAATTCGTCTGTCGGCTAAGCCCAGTCGGGTCTGCAAAGCATCTCTGTATCTTTTCTCAGGCCCCCAATATTTATCCTTCCGTATGCTGTCCCAAATTTAACTAGGATAATTATGTTAAACGAACGTGAAGCCGGATTTGGGAAGATTTGCATCACATTAAGCAAGATTTGTTCAGAAGAACAGGCCTCGGTTGGCTCGTTGGCTTTGTTTTCTGGTTGTTGTTTTAAGTGTTATAAGGCTGCTTTATATTCGTGCACAATTCTATTTTAACAGCGGCTTTAGCATTTTTTCGTGATTTGCTGGCCCTCACCTGCAAGCGGTGATCTTTGACGTTCCATTCCATCAGAGCGTCCTTTCTGACTTCTCCACAACAATACACACACGCACCTCTCTCTCTCTCTCTCTCTCTCTCTCTCTCTCTCTCTCTCTCTCTCTCTCTCTCTCTCTCTCTCTCTCTCTCTCCCTCTCTCTCTCTCTCTCTCTCTCTCTCTCTCTCTCTCTCTTATAAGTTCACTCTCCATCACGCCGACCTTAAGGAACAGACCAGTTTCACATGGTTTGCCATTATTTTGGTCCATAACATCTTTGGGAGTTTGAATGTTACAAAGTGGTATCTTTTCTAAATATAATCTTAGTCCAAGGACCTTTGTAGCATGCCATTAATTTTTCTTAACGATTGTTTTACTTTGCATAATTGTACCTAGCAGTATATGAAAAACCACGTAATCCCAAAGTTTCCCGATTCTGAGGTGCCTGCGCTCCTCGGTTCTCCACGCGCGGCGGAGTCATGAAGGATGACGAGTGCGATGATTAAATACGTTTGAGGGTTGATGAAGCTGTACAGTTGTTCTGCGTTGGGAAATTGATTGACAGGCTTCGAATTCCTGAGGCTCTCGTGTTCGTCCAGTAAAAGCTTCCCTTGGGAATCCTGACTGGAAGCCCTCCGTTCATTGTCATCATTCTTTGACTGTTCGCGCATCCATCAACGTGCACTTACTCCATCTGGGGGTGGAGGACAGCGGAAAAGCAGAAATTCATGTATAATTTGCTATATTTTGTTCTCACTAATACAACGACGGCTGTAAATTAAGATGCTGTTTTTCACGAGGCACACAAAGCGTTTCATCGGGTAGCAGTATATTTAAGTATATTTCAATGAGTGGCTTCTATTTGAATATACATTGACAAACGCGTGACAAGTGGAAGCTCCCTATAGGAAACGATTACAGGTAGGCAAAGGTTTAAATTCATTTAATATTTATAAAATGTTGCTTTTTATGCCCTTGGTTCATCCGTGCTGGTATGAAACGTGTTTCCCTGTTTGAGGGCAGTTCCCCTCAAACATGAACATTTCGTTGTGCTGCCTTTTTAAAATAATTATTTTTATGGCTATTTATGAATGATCCCATAGTCAGACAAAATGTGTCTTATAGTTATTAGACATTCATAGCTAAATCCAATAGCACTGAATAGTGCTCACGAAGGGAAACAATTCACTTACTAAAGTGCAATCAATATCGACCTTTCTGCTCCTAATTTTAAATGGATTACCTCTACACATTTGATTAAATTGATGTTCCCATTATTCAAAATTGAACCATGACTTGGTTTTAACAGAACGGCCGGTTGATAAAAAATGCACATCAGGCTTAATGACAGAAATCCTAAACCGACGCTGTATCCTAAACTACTCCTCCCAAAAGGGCGCACACAGGACAAGGGCGCAAACTTCACCAAACTCCAATCAGCCCGTTTCATTCAGCTAACGCTCGAAGACATTAGTCAAAGAGAAGAGTTGTACACAACGGCCTTTTAAAATGTTAATGCTGTATGAATTACTACATCACGCACTGATCACTGCATTTTATGGCACTCTTTTCTGATTCATGATCCCATCAGCCTGCTTTGATGATTTAAGAGCATTTATGAAGCCTTTCATTTTCTATTCAGTTGCTGCTGCAGTTAAATTATTACGAAAGGTCACAATTAATGTATTTTGCATAGCTAGCGGTATACACTAGCTTGCATAGCTAGCGGTATACACAGACAAATTATCCTTTAGATGTAAAAGGACGCAAGACTAGTGTGTGTGTTTGTGTGTGTGTGTGTGTGTGTGTGTGTGTGTGTGTGTGTGTGTGTGTGTGAGTGTGTCTGTGTCTGAGAAGACATTTTAGTTTTGAAGATGAAGTTGAAGTCCTAGGGCTTGGTTCAGATTCGTGTTGTTGATCTGATCACGTGCACCTGTGCTCACATTTCGCTGCCTTCTGTTATGCAATGCGCTCCGCCGCGATAACAGGCTGACAAAATGAATCATGTCGAGCCATGTGGGAGTGTTTGTATTGACGGCGGTGGCGGTAGAGCTTAGAGACACTCACAGCCGCTGGATGTTTAACGGCTGCCAAACAGTGATTTATTTCAGTACACCATGTTTCTAGGTGGCATTAGATGGTACGACAGCAGTTGGCATTGATGCTACAAGGCTGATCTACTTCACCAAGGTCAACCACAATCTGGAATGTTCGGAATGGTGTTCTTATGAAAGTAATCGAGTCACGCCAACAATCTTAAAAATTGTGCTTCTGTTTATTGCAGTACGATAGTAATAGGTGGTAATATGATTTTTGAAAGTCTGTCTGCGAGGGAGGGATAGTTTGGGAGGGATAAGATCGAGACATCCTTGCTAGGGTCGTACTTGAATGCCTTAATGGAGGTAACTTTACCCTGTTTTATCTGTCTTGTTAGATTTGTCCATTAATGCTTGTCACATAGATGATCACATGACTAGCTGCAACATCCGAACAGGAAGTGACTCCTGTGTTGTCCTTGCCATTTCGTGTGCTGATGGATTCCATGACATGTGCACATACTGCTTGTATCCAACAGTGACATGTGCACATACTGCTTGTATCCAACAGTGCTCTTCGTGTTTTGAGAGTTGAATCAAAGTTCCACATTTTGATTAGTCTAGCACAAGTCCTGATTAGTCTTGCACAATCCTGCTCAAACTCACAGAAATGCAATACTCCTGATTTTCCAGCCAGTGGGTGAGTTTCAGTTCCAGACTGAAATATGCTGAGCTCTCCATGATCTGCCTATTCAGGCACATCCCACTGGCACAGAAAGTCTGTTTAAAACATCTCTGTGCACAGATGGAACACACATATAAACGGAGAGTAAATGGGACCTTTGGGAAACTCTTGTCTTAAACAGACATGCCTTGATCTCTTAATCCATTCTGTTCTGCCCACCATGATCATCAAAAGTGTGTGCGTGCATGTGTGTGTATGCATGTGTGTGTGTGTGTGTGTGTGTGTGTGTGTGTGTGTGTAGCCTAGTAACACTGCTCTCCGCTTCATCTACTTTCCTCTTGGTCCCGTTCTTGTCTCCTTGCACCTCTTTCACTGTGTCCCCCTGTCCTGGCCCTCACGTGCAGGGTTTGTCTTTGTCTATGCATCTGCATGTCTTCTTCTCTAGTTCTGAAGTATATATTCTCTCTCTCTCTCTCTCTCTCTCTCTCTCTCTCTCTCTCTCTCTCTCTCTCTCTCTCCCTCTCTCTCTCTCTCTCTTTGTGAAGTGGGGCAAAGGTGGTGAACAGGGCTAATGGCTGCCATGGCGACAGTACCCGGTTACAGCCCGTCGATATGGGTGCGGTTGTGCCACGCTCTACCACGCTTCGATCTCACCATGCAGATGCGAGACAACGTGTTCACGCCGGACAGCTGGGAGTACCAACAGGTTCCCTTCATTTCTTTGAGCCCCTTCTTCTCTCTCTCTCTTTCTCTATTTCTCTTTCTCTCTCGCATACAGGGTTCACACTCGACAGTTGGTGCCAGTGGGTAGATTTGTTGCGTCGAGAGAAACATACACGCTATTTCTGTCTCAGGGTCTATTTTTCCTCCAATAGTTGGTTTGTCTCTCATTCTGTCAAGATTTGAGCATGGTGATGTGGAAGCAGAATAACTGCACCGACATGTTCACTCTCATTCTCTCTTTCATTCTCTCTCATTCTCTCTCTCCATTCTTTTCTCTCCCTCATTCCTTCTGTTTGCAGAAATGTAATAGTGAACAGGGAAGAAGGATAAAGACATAGCTCTCTTTCCTCCAACAATAAGATTTGTTGAATAATAATGTAATTTTTTATTTCACGCTATTAAGAACAAGCCTGCACTGGATCACAGAGTGTGGTACATTCCACTAAATGTATATTAGAACAGTAAGTAAGTCTAGAGAGGAATATCCTATTTCCTACAAGCGAGAGTGATCTAATGTACAGTAATTGAGGGATTAACCAACTGTGTGCAAACAAATATAAATGTACAATAGTACACACAATGTTATTTTTTATTACAGGAATATGTATAAACAGTTAATCAGTTTTAATTACTTCTTCCTCTGGCCCTTTGATTCTAGCGTTAAAGCCTTTCTTATGGACGATGACATTTTGACCAGTACAGCCTGTAAAGCATTTGTACACAACACTGATGTTCATTCTTTACGCCATCTCTGCCATTTCCCGAGGAGGGTGGTACTTAATGTACGAGCACAGATGCTCCCCCAAACCTATACTTTCTCTTGATGTCCATTGTGCTTCCATCCAATCTACACTTTGCAATTCTGGTTTCAAAGACACAGCTGCAAAGGCTGAGCTGAGTGCTGGCCACCCTGGCTGCAGAGCCCAAGTGTGTAGAGGCCTGTTTGAGCTCCATTTACTGACCTGGACCGGCATACAGTGTCCTGTTGAAGCTATGAAGTAAGATGTGGTTTGACAGAGTGGCCTGGTGTCACATGCATGGGGGATAGAAACAATGCCATTGACTCTGGCCTGTGGAACCTCCTGCCAATCTATGAAGGACAGAGGCAAGAGAGATAAGGGGGGGGGGGCAGCTGAAGGAGTAGGGAAGAGAGAACGCTTTGCGAAAGAGCGAGGGAACTAGAGAGGGACAGAAGGAGAGAGGGAACAAGAGAGGGAGAGGGAACAAGGGAGGGAGAGAGGGACAGAGGGAACAAGGGAACATGAGAGGGAGAGAGGGGCAGAGGGAACAAGGGAACATGAGAGGGAGAGAGGGGCAGAGGGAACAAGGGAGGGAGAGAGGGACAGAGGGAACAAGGGAACATGAGAGGGAGAGAGGGGCAGAGGGAACAAGGGAACATGAGAGGGAGAGAGGGGCAGAGGGAACAAGGGAGGGAGAGAGGGAGAGAGGGGCAGAGAGAACAAGGGAGGGAGAGAGGGACAGAGGGAGCAAGAGAAGCAGTGGACGTATTTATGTAGGCCACATATTATTAATAGAGATCCACTGGTGTGGATCGAAAGGAAGAGAAGGCGAAAGCAAGCGAGAGAGAGAATGCAGGGAGGGAGGGGAGCAGCGGGGAGATGGTAGAAGAGAAGAGAGAGGGAATATATAAGAGTAGAGAGAGGGAACGTGTGAGAGGAGATAGATGAAATGGGAATAAAAAAAGGGAATGAATGAGAGAACAGAAAGATTGGATGAGAATAGAGAGGGAATGCGTGGAAATAAAGAGGGAACGGAGGAAAGAAGAGAGAGGGAATGGATGCATTGGGGGATGGGCCAACAAACAGCAGCAGTAGAGGGAGAGACACAGACACAGTGGGAAGACAGACAGGCAGACAGACAGAGACACTGTGAGTGTGGAATATATGAATCTGTGAAACATTTTGTTTGTTTGTATGTGTAAGTGTGTGTTTGGTTGACAGCGTAAGACCATTAATGTGTAGTAATTGTCTCCTCTCCTTCATTCTGATTGGAGCAGAGCACTGGAGTCTCCACTTTGCATCAGCCAATGAAATCAAGCACAGTCTCCATTTTATGTAATGCTGAATTCCATGGGTGCATGGTGTCTGAATGCAATGCATTTGTGGCCTATATTCTGAATCCTCCAATAAGATTTAACAACTGTTAATTTCAGTCGACCTCCATTTGTGACGGTACCATTAGTCCATGTTCACTAAAATCTGCCAGGTTTGTACATCTCATTCATTTGTAGTTCATTAACATGGAGGATTGTAAGCTGTGTTGACCAAGCTGTGCTGGGGCTCTGCCAGTTCTCTGTGTTGAACTGGGAATATGCTGCTCTGTGTTTCTCCTCATTGTGTCCTTCATCTCCTGTCTCCGTCCCCCTGTCCCCCAGACCCTCCTGGTCCTCTCCAGCGTGTCGGCCATCGCGCTTGTGCTCTCTCTCCTCGTCATCCTCTCCTTCCTCATCCACTATTGCTGCTGTCACCGCAGCAACGCCGCAAGGGAAGAGGAGGAGGAGGACGACGACGGCAGCGGTGGCAGGAAGGGGCGGGGCATCTGCTGCGTCACATGGGTGTCGGTGGCAGCCGTCATGCTGTGCTGGTAATATTTCTTGCCCTTGTTTTCCAGGCAATATTGATAAGTCATATTTTTTTCTAAATAGCCTAAAGACTGTGATACTATGGTCTTCTTATGGTTATTTAGTTATCCTGTGGACATTTCTGCAGGACTTTTATTATGTAACATTCTGTGCTTGGGGGAGCATCGCAGATCCTTTTCCTGTGGGCATTTCTGCAGGACTTTTATTATGTAACATTCTGTGCATGGGTGAGCATTGCAGATCCTTTTTTTTCTGGCATGGCTGTGAATAGAGAGGGAAGGCCTATGAGTTATACAATAGTAACAGACGAATCACATTTCCCCTTTCAGGTAATCTGCCTTCCACACTATAATACTTTGAGCCCTCACACTGTCGACTCTCTTGGTTGTGTGGAGAACTCTGCAGCAGTAGCTCTGATCTCCCACTCCAAAGCCTGCTCAGTTTTAAATCCCGCCCACGGCAAAACCAGCTTTACTTAAGGCCCTCCTGGGAGAATAACACACAGGCACAAAGAACTCCGGATACCGGCTGGATGAAAATGGAATAAAGTACCAAAGGCATCTTCTGTGTTATGATGTCATGCAAGTAGAAAACACTAAGGCAGAGGGGAAAGACAAATGCTTTCTGCTTCACTGTAACACTGTTGTAATCTGGATTGATTTTTGGCTGGCCATGTCAGAATGATGACATCATTTTCTCTCTATTTGTATTGACCTGTGTAATGAAAGCTGAATACTGATGGTGTATACAAGATGTCTGACGTTGAAAGTGTGGAAGGCATCTCGACACACAAAGCGCAACACACACACACACACACACACACACACACACACACACACACACACACACACACACACACACACACAAACACACACACACACACACACACACACACACACACACACACACACACACACACACACACACACACACACAAGCACACACACACACACACACACACACACACACACACACACACACACACAAACACACACACACACGCACACCCTTTTTTTGCTTAACCTGAGCCAAACAGCGAGAAATGGGTTTGTGCCCTTTCTAGTGGAGTGAAGGAGATTTGACGAGCATCTGGCCTGATTCATCTGCCTGTCTACATTTATGAGTGATATGTGTGTACAGTAGGAGTCATTTTCACTATGGGTGATTTTCACACTTTCAGTGTGTTGTTATCTGGTGAGGCCAAAGTCATTGAGAGCGCGTTTGTAACCGAGGGGCTCCATGCACCTCCCACAGCACTCTGTCCTCTTCTCTCAATTTTCATTTTCTAACCTCTTGCAGTGTTGCCATAGGCGTTGGTTTCTACGGTAACAGTGAGACGAACGATGGGATGTATCAATTGACCTCGTCTCTGCTCACTGCCAATTACACGCTGGCTTCCATCAATCTGCTGGTGAGAAAAACAACACACACAACAAACACACACACACACACACACACACACACACACACACACACACACACACACACACACACACACACACACACACACACACACACACACAGTCACCATAGGACCAAATGCAAATTTGGTGTGGGTGTGCATGTGTGTGTGTGTGTGTCCATTAGACAATGACACTATTGATTTCTATTGGTCCAGCTAGCTGCTCATGTTCTATGGTATGCGGGTCACTCTGAGGGTTCGTCTCATCCTCTGGTCCTGTCTCGTTCTTCCCTCTCCACCCTTTTTCACACCCTCTCCCTCCACCTCCTCCTCCGCACCACCCCCACCTTCGTCCTCCCGTGCCCAGGTTTCGGACACCGTGGCCGGACTGCAGCAGTCCGTCTCGGGGCCTCTCACCTCCTTGGAGGAGGTGTTTGGGGGAAACAAACCCGCGCTGGTGTCCACGCGCTCCTGCCGGCGTCTGTCCGAGCGGGTGGCGTCCCTCCTGTCCTCCATCACTCTAAACAGGGGCGCGAGCTTCCGCACCGCCGCATCCGGGCCTGCCGCGAACGAAAGCGCCGCCAGGGTCCTGACCCCCGCCCCCCCCTCCATCGCCCCCACGCTGACCCCCACAACCAGCAGCCTCCCATCGTCCTTCTCTCCAGGCTGGGCGGCCAACGTCCTTCTGGTGAATGAGGACTACAGGTGAGGCAGGTGGGGCTGCTGGGTGCTGCTCATCTGAACTCCAGGCATTACGTGTCGATCACTGATACAGGCGGGAACTCTGTGTGTCGTGTGCTTTTCTGTGCAGGTGGCTGGCATATGTGCTGCTTTTCCTTCTGGATCTGGTGGTGTGCCTGTTCATCCTACTAGGCCTGGCCAAACAGGCCCGATGGCTTCTTATACTGTGAGTGTCATACACCAGTGTCGAACATCAAAGCAGATTTCTTAACTGTGATGTCCGCACGTGGCAGAGTGATGTAACGGAGCGTTAAAGCATCTTATAATGTACCTGTTATACTGTGCTTGTTCTCTGTGTGCTAGGCATTGATTCAAAGGATTGTAGGAGTGTATGAAATGACACAATAGTTCTTTCTTTCTTTTTTTAAGTCGATGTTGCATTAGTGCTTCAATGTGCCAGTAACTTCTGTGGAATCTGTGTTATAGACACAAGTCTGCCAGTTATGAACCAGAAGGGCTGTTTTGCCTGCTGATACAAGACAAACAGATGGTGACAGTCAGTGCACTGCATGCGTGTGTGTGCTTGTGTGTGTATATTTGTGTGTGTGTGTGTGTGTGTGTGTGTGTGTGTGTGTGTGTGTGTGTGTGTGTGTGTGTGTGTGTGTGTGTGCAGGATGACAGTCCTGGCCTGGTTGGCTCTATTTCTGAGCTGGGGATCCCTTGGCCTGGAAACAGCCACAGTGGTGGTGAGTATTCAGCACCATCCCCTGCTGCCTGCTCTATTCATAACAGAACAGAGCCTGTGTGTGTGTGTGTGTGTGTGTGTGTGTGTGTGTGTGTGTGTGTGTGTGTGTGTGTGTGTGTGTGTGTGTGTGCGGGTGTGAGCATGTGTTCATGCTTGTGTGTCTGTGCGTGCGGGTGTGTGTGTGTGTGTGTGTGTGTGTGAGTGTGTGTGTGTGTGCGCGGGTGTGAGCGTGTGTTCATGCTTGTGTGTCTGTGTGCGGGTGTGTGTGCAAAAACTCACTCGCAAAAACTCACTGAGTTTTTGCATTAAACTGTTTACACTATGACCATGAATTGTAATAATTTTAACAGTCACTTTGTGTGAGTGTGTATGTGAGAGGTGGTGGGGGGGGTGTTAACTGTGAAAAGCTTGTCCTCTTAGGTAACTCTGCAGTAATGGCAGACACCCAAAAAAACCAATAGAATTAGAGAATGGGTTAGACTGCTGAAGGCTCTTTGTGAAAAGGGACGCGGGGTAGCTGATGGCAGGAGCAGGACAGGCCGACGCAAGACAAGAGGCCTCCGCGAGAGGCGGGTGGAGAGCAGACCTCCGCGAGAGGCGGGTGGAGAGCAGACAGGACGTGGGGGGAGTCGTCCAGGAGCAGCTCTGTGCCCCCGAGAGGCCCCCCGAGAGGAGACACAGAAGGAGTGTCAGGAGGAGATGGCAGTTGCTGGCCCTCGACATAGAGTTCCACTGTCCCCGAGGGCACCAGAAAGAACAGTCACCGCTCTCATTCTCTCTCTCCCTCCCTCTTTCTCTCCTTCATTCTTGCTCTCTCTCTCTCTCTTTCTCTGTATCAGCATTTCTCTCTTCTGCCTTTCTGTCGCTTTTATTCTCTCCCTTGTTCATGCGTAGCGAGTGCCGAGCCTGGTTCGTGGCTAACGCTGATTAATCGCAGTGCTCCTGCACACCACTAGGGAGAATGAGTGTGTGAAAAAGAGGAAGACAATAGCGGAGGGAGTGGAGGGAGAATGAAGAAACTGGAGTAGATGAGTAGAATGGTAGAATGAGAACGTGTAGGAGGGGAGAGGGATAGAGAGAGGGAGGGAGCGAGCGAGGGAGAGAGAGAAGGAGAGAAACATGTTCTCGATTTGTGGCAGTAGACCAGTAGCAGTGACAGCAGCAGCACTGGATAGATGAGGGATGTATGTCATTCGGTCACTGTGCCATACGGATAACATCTTTCCTCTGAAACTTCTATCCTGACTCTCTCTCTCTCTCTCTCTCTCTCTCTCTCTCTCTCTCTCTCTCTCTCTCTCTCTCTCTCTCTCTCTCTCTCTCTCTCTCTCTCTCACAGGCACTCAGTGATTTTTGCTTTGACCCAAACACATTTGTAGTCAACTCTACTCACTTCAACACTGGGACAAGCACAGGTTACTATGAGCTATCGCCTGTTTTGTCTCTTTCAGTTTTTTGTTATTTCCCTCGCTCACACACACACACACACACACACACACACACACACACACACACACACACACACACACACACACACACACATACACACACACACACACACACACACCTCACCAAATGTCTTTCTCAATAGAAATCCTGGACTATTACTTGAGCTGCAGTAGGCGTATGACTAGCCCCTTCCAACAGGTAAAGACGTTTGTCTAAAAACAGGCTGAAGTCTGTTGTGTGTGTCACGCGTGCTCATGTGTCCAAATCCACATGTCTGTGCAGACTTCAGTGTCACATGTAAAATAAAAAGGAACAAAGTCTTGCATCAAATCACTTCCAGATGGATAAATATTAGTGCATGTGATGACTCACAGAAGGAAGAGGAAGAGCATGGATATTAATAGTAAGGGAAGGATGCCTTTTAAAATGAGTGCAGTTATAATAATTATATAATTATATATACTGCTGATAAGAAACATCTGGTACAGTAAGACCTGTGTGTTTTGCTTCCTGTACACAATGGCAGTTATAGTAGTATTTATTTTTTATTCTGTATTTTGTTATGCTTTAATTCTGTTCATTGGCATTAATATTTGCATTTGTGTGTGTGTGTGTGTGTGTGTGTGTGTGTGTGTGTGTGTGTGTGTGTGTGTGTGCGTGCGTGTGTGTGTGTGTGTGTGTGTGTGTTTAATCTGACTGCAGCTGCTCACCCAATCCCAAAGAGCATTGTCCAGCATCCACTCCCACCTCTCTGGCTTGGAGCGGGACGCCCTCTCTCGCTTCCCCAAGGCGGAGGTGAGTGACCTCAGCCTCCGTCCTGACCGCAGCCCCTCCGGCTCAGGAGACCACGGCCTAGCGTGCGGCGTGCACCCTCAAAATGGCCGCCGTCTTTAAGATGAGTCGTTTCCCTTGCAGAGGCCACTGAGGGAGGTGCAGCAAATGCTGAACGTCACCGAGGGCAATTTCCACCAGCTGGTGGCGCTGCTCAACTGCCGAGGTCTCAACAAGGTAACCATAGCAACTATCCTTTCCCCCGCAGTGCAACTTGCTCAGCTCGAGTGTGACTGCCGTACCTCTGGAGCTAATTGCTTTAACGGAGAATGTGTGAAAAACAAATGTGTGCGCTTCAGACTTCACCTCTCCATCTTTCCCTCCATCTCTGTCCCCACCTTTCAGGACTACTTCGACTCTCTGAAAGGCCTGTGCCATGATGGGATGGAGGGATTGCTCTATCTCTCTCTCTTCTCGTTCCTTTCTGCTCTGGCGTTCACAGCCATCCTCTGCTCCTTGCCTGGAGCCTGGAGGAACTTTGCTAGGTAGCGTTCTTGTGTGGTTCTGCGTGGTTCTGTGTGGTTCTGTGTGGTTCTGCGTGGTGCTGTTTGTAACAATATTGTGAAGGCTTTGTGTAAAGGAAGCAATGCAGTGTAGTGTATACACTCAATACTCTGTCTAACCGTAACATAAATTACATAAGCTTCAATAAACCCTGAATTATGTATGAAAATACTGTATTTAATTATTTCTTATCAATGTCATTGTGGATTTGGCAAATCTAGCACATTGGTAACTACTTCCTTGTGTAAATACAGTATATGACAATATGAGGAGAGAACACTGGGATTTCTCACAGAAAAATTAATAGCAAACACGGAGAACTCTGTAATCGCCTGAGAGACTTTTCAGCAGCCCTCTACGCACTGTGACTGTAATCATGAGAGGGGATTATGCTATTTCCCATGTTATCTGACAGACGCATAATATCATTGATCCACTGCTAACAAATGCCCTTCCTTGACCATTCTGACTGGGACTTAAATGGTGATTTACTTCCTTGGTGTTGTCAGAAACAAACTGAAAACCTACACTAGCAACTGACACCCCAAGTGTGCACACAGCAGTCACGTGACCATGAGGCCCTCATTTGCTTCATCTCATAACTACTAATCTGCTCATTGATTTTCTCCTTTGGCCTTCCTCTTCGTAGTCTCAGTTTGGCTCTATTCATTCAGACTGGAAGCATACAAAGCCCTTCATTTGACATATAGCAGAAATAACAGGGTGTCTTAGTACATAGTGAAAGTTCAGCATTTAAATATCCACTTGAGCTCAAGAACCAAAGTACGTATTTACTTAAATTGGCTCAAGTATTAATAATTACAGGCTTTCAGATAGCTGAAGGTGTGCCTTTGAATTCTGACACATTTTGCTTACAGTGTTATTCTTCCATTCCATCAGCACTAAAACTTGACAATTTCAAAAAGGGGAATTAAGTAAGGAAAATGTAACCCTAAACTCTAGTGGGGGAATTCCCCTTCACCCCAGTCATGAAAGCACACCCCACATTTTTGTTCAAGTCTTGGTCATAAAGCTAGCAGTAACATGATTGGCTATAAGATTTAGTTGTTCTGAATCATTTAGTTGTTTCTTATTCTGTTGTCGCTGTGCTACAGAGTCCAAATGTTGGGTACATAAGAATCCAAAGATTGAAGAGACCTTTGTTAAAGGATGGTAGCGACATAGATTAACAGATTAAGCCACCATCTGGATTGTTTCATTTTATCTGACGACTTTTTTTGTTTTATATTGTTTCATTTTATCTGCCCTATGTGTGAGTAAGAAGGAAAATGCACTGTGACTTAGTAAATGTGTGCTTCTAAAACTCATCATTTGTGTCGCATGCTGTCAGTGTTTACTGTGGATCTTTTTTTTTTTTTTTTTACCCATTTCCTGTTTTAATGGAACAGCGACTCAGAGGATTATGACGACTCGGACAGCGAGAGCGAGGACCCCTTCACATCCCATCAGGCACGTAGACAGACGGCCGTGGGCTCCCAGCGCGGGGCCTTGCCCCCCTTCTATAGTTACCAGGGGGCTGGCTGGACGCCCCCCTTTTCTAGCGCGCCTCCCTTACCGTGAGTAACATGTTCACAGACCCACGGACAGACAGACAGGATGATTCTGCTCGAATAGTAATGAGATCTGTGAATCACACAAACTTATTAATTTGTAAATCCTTCTGACACAGGAGTTTCAGTATGATGAATTACATAGCATCATCTACATTAAATGAAGTATGGATCACGTTTCCTTCATTTTATAGAGGTTATGGATAAATGGTCATGGACATTGGTTGCATTTAGCCACAGATAGTGTGTTATGTTCTTTTAATTAAATTTGTTAGAAGCACACTCTAGAGTATAAGCAGACAGAGGTCACACACACACACACACACACACACACACACAGCCGGACGTAGTTGTTCACATTTACACAGATTTATGTGTAAATGTGTATGTCTATACAGACAAACACAGACACCCGCCAAGCACACATACACACAGACAGACGCACAGACAGGTGTATATATAGAGTGCAGTTTAGCCGACTCCAGTGGTCTGTCTGTCTGTGTGTCTGCCTATCAGTCTGTCCGTCATTCCAAGACAGACGTCAATTCACCAATCAGAGGAGGTCTGAAATGATTTAGGTAAAGTCCTGACCCTTCCTGTAAGTCCGCCCATCAAAACTATACCGCCGCAATCAGATTTGAGCTTTATAAAGCTTTCACGGTCTGCCTTCTTTTCTTCCGCTCTTTTTTTGTCTCCTTGTCTCTTATTTTGCTCCTTGACATTGCTGTGCGCTTCTTTTTTGCCTTGCTCGCAACATTTAAATAGGCACTTTTGTTATGTGAGGATGGCTAAGTATATGATAGTGGGTCAAAATACAGTTGATATCTCCTAATTTTCCACATTTAGGAAGCGTCTGCTGCTCTTTCCTGCAACCTTGCTTCATTGAGCTATTATCCTGCGCCCTCTCCTGTCAGTTCCACCACCAATGAATGATTGTGATGAGTAGGACTTTATGGGTGTCTTCATCTCTAATTCTCTTCTTCCCTCTCTCCATCCTTGGTTCCATCTCTACTCCTCTCACTTTTCACTGTGTCCGTCCATGTGGCATGACCCTCCTCCCTGTCCTTTCCGCCTCTCCACCTTCGTTGTCTTCTTGCTCCTCTCCACTCCTCTCTCGGTGTCTTTATGCAGGACTCCAAACACTTCCTCCAATGGCAACCCTGGTTATGAGAGCCTGCCTCTGAGTGACAGGCAGTCCCCGCCCCCTTCTGTGAGTTCCCCTGTCTTTGTGACATCATCATGATTCTGTGGCATTCTCATTGTTTTCACCTGTATCAGGGTTTGTGTTCCAAATCTGCTGTGTCAACTTTCATTATACATGGCGTGTAAAGAGACATCAGGGACACCTATCTTGTAAGCTACCATACAGCCTGCTGTATATTATGGGAGATTTTGAGTTGTTTAGAGAAGTTAGCTGACTGATTAAAGCATTTCTTGTATCCTGCACAAGTCATATTGATCTCAGTGAGTCTCTTCATTCAGGTGTCTCTGATGTTATGTCTGCTTTATGTACGTACTGAGACATAAACATGACTATAATTGTGCTAAATGTTTGAACAATCTTGACAAAAAATGCATCTTACATAAACTGAATCATTTAAAAGTATATTATAGATAGACTTTGTACATATGATGGTGTTCAGGTCAATATATCAGTAGTGAAAGTGACACTATATTTGATATTTGAAGTCGAGATTTCTTGCATGGTCCTTCGTTTTTGCATAGCTATCCAGTATACATAGAGTAACGACGTTGTCTTAAATAGGTCTTTGTCATGACTTAGTTTTAAAAATCACCCCGACTGGGCATTAAGGATCTGCTTTCCTTTTATACAGTATATCATTTTGATTGTTCGTTCATGGCTTATTGACATTTGCTCTTGTTCTTGTCTCTCTTCTCTTTGCATCTGTCTTCTGGTGGATCTCTCTATCTCTGTCTCTATGGGGGCATGTCTGTCCAATCACGTTTGGCCCTCTGAAAGTACAGTACTCTCCCAGCATGCTGACAGGCTGTGCAGGTAGTCAGTCACGCTCCAACCCCGCCCGTTCGAGGAACATGTATTCGCACTAATTTTTATGCATAGTATTTAAAAAATGAACATAGTGTATATTTAGTTTTCGTATTGATGGACACGATTGAAATAAGGCTAAGGTGAAGGAAATCTGAATTCTGGATATGAAAGCTAATGTGTAATGTCAGTACCATTGATCTTCAAAAGCACTTGACCAGGTCAGACTGGCGGTTTGATTTCCAGGTCATTTTTAAATCAGCCAGGATGTTGGCGACATATAAGCCACTGTCATCTGTTTAGTGTTGTTGTGGAGGTTGGAAGCAGAATGGTATTGATGTTACCGTAGTGCTCTATTTTTGAACTGTGTTACTACGGGTTGCAGGTCTCCTGGGAATAATGGCACATTTCTTTGTATGATTATGCAGCTTGTCAACCACATATTTTTTTTTTTTGTTTTGTCTCTTTTTAAAAATATTTGACTGTACCTTTTTCGATAAGTGGCATTTCTGTATTATCTTGTATATCCTCTGATACTATGATTATACGAAATATTATATAAATATATATTCAATGTAATGATGTTTGAGTGTTAAAGCACTTTGATGGATAAAAAAGAATGAAAGAATACCGTTTTAGAGAGTGCTACGGTGTCTAGCCTCTCCCCTGGCTACTGGTTGGGGATTTTAACCTGCTGGGTTTGAGCAATACAGCCTCTTCCACTGACTACAATGCAGAGGTCACAGTGTACTCAGCAATAATACACTTTTTCTAAACTGATATAGCACCTTTTAGCAAATTAGAGTGATTGCTCTTAATGCAACAACAACTCGACATTACAAAATATAGACTTGACTGCCAATTAAAAATGTTTACATTTCTATGAAAATTTTATACCACTTTATAGCAGAGCAGTGGAATAGGAAAAGCATTACAGGACTGTGCCCCTTTCAGTGACCTGTGTAGAAATAACCTGCTAAATACGCCTGGGGTGTTTATAACAAAGTCTGGACAGACACTCTGGGCCAGATTCAGGCTTGATCAGAGAGTTGAGAGCATCCACCCTGGTTTGGAGGAATGTGCTAATTCACTTGAGATCAACTGTAATGAGGGTAAAACACACACACACACGTGCGCGTATGTTTATGTGTGCTCAGTTTGCCAGTGCATTACTCTCTCTTTCCTCACATACTCTTGTTAATCCTTAAATCTGAGTTTTTATGGTTTTAATGCTCCTTTTGAATGGCATTCTTTTTCACTACAGAGTCTTAATAGAAATTAAAATAAAAGTATGGTAACAAAGGTGCAATGACTCGGAATATGTGTGCATTTTGTGGGCAGGAACTGAACGAGACATATAAAGGTGGAAAAACAAGCACCATCAGGCACACACCTCGAGCACACTTCATCCACAATGCAGTGCGTGCATCTTTTTGTCTGTGTATGAACAAAGTATGAATTAAAATATACCATGAGCATAATCAGGCTTACAATCTAGATGAACAATGAGGTCACAAAGTGCTGACAGAATGTACCTGTACAGACGCAAATTCCAGTGGAATGTTTTACAAGAAATGCGTTACACACCTTTACGTGAGGGAAATATCATCTGCATTCTGTAAGAAACTAGACAGTGACACAATTTAGGTTTTTTTGGCACTGGTCTCCAACATACAGCGATTTTAAATATACATAGCATATAAGCTTAAATCCAGTCAAGCGCTGGATTAACTGCTTTGAATGTATTCACACATATTTTGAGCAAACAATAGCCTACAGGTATTTTTATACATAGTCCCCCATTTTCAGAGGACCATAGGAAATTGCAAAAATGAAGCATACTAAATTAATTTGACAGGCTTATGTCCATGATTGCAAAATGCTTTGTAGTTCAGCAGTACCTGAATTTCAGGACCAAACAGCTAATCGGCGGATACGTTTGCTGGTAATACCAGGGCCGAATTCACCTCTTTTCAGTCCCTGCTTTCTTCCTTAAGCCATGTGCTCAGTAGGTGAAGACCATTCCCATTTACTTTATAGCCAGTACAACCAGCACAGCTTTAGCTCGGCACCCTGCTGCAAGGTGAAGTGCCATCTAGTCATCTGGTTGCTATTCAGTGGTGAAACCTGTTGCAACGCTGTTGCTAGTCAATGATAAAACCTGTTGTAATACTGTTGCTATTCAGTGGTGAAACCTGTTGCAACGCTGTTGCTAGTCAATGATAAAACCTGTTGTAATACTGTTGCTAGCTAGTGATGAAAGCTGTTGTAATTCCATTGCTAGTCAATGAGTAAACCTGTTGTAACACTGTTGCTAGCCAATGATGAAACCTGTTGTAATACTGTTGCTTGTCAGTCCTGAAACTTGTTGTAATACTGTTGCTGGTCCGTCGTGAAGCCTGTTTGTTGTAATACTGTTTCTTCTTTGACACACTGCCATTGCCCAGGCAAAGTCTAAGACCGATTTATTCCACTTCCCACACTGGTCCCCCTAAAATGAAATCAGCAAAGCCCAGAGGCAAACGCCATGTCTAGTATCGCTTCCACTTCAATGTCTTGGCATTAGTGGAAGTCCCGTAAGGTCTATAGTAGACACTGATTTGAAAAACAATTCCATGTAAATAACAAATTCACTTTATTAGTCAACATTTCATTTCACTGAGTGTCCTCTGAGATGTTTACATGACAACTTGGAAAAGGAGCATGAGCAAATTAGAGGGTAGAGAGGAAGTCCCTGTTGTTTGTAGTATGCATAATTATATTAAGAAATCTTGAAACCACAAGTATATTTGCAAAGACTAGCTGTGCTATATCTTTTCTGTGCATAGTTGGGCAGACGGCATTATCTACTTCAGCAGTGCAGTGCATAGATGGCGAACAAGACACATAAATGTTACTTTTACAAAACAAGCATTTGTCCTGAGAGAGAGAGAGATGGGGAAGATATAGAAAAAGAAAGAAAAGAGAGAGAGAGAGAGAGATAGAGAGAGAGAGAAAGAAAGAGAAAGGCAGTCGATACAACTGTGATGACCGCTGTAACCCACAGTGTCCAAGCCTGTGACCGTTCTAACAAACACGTCCTTCATGGCAGAAAAGGGGTCCCTTTCATTAACTGTTCAATGGGACATCTCTTTGCGTGCAAGTGTGACTTTTGTGAGCAGCTCCTTCATTCTTTGGTAGCCCTGTTCTCCTGAAGGAGCCTCCATTAAACCAAACCTTCCCGCGTCCCAACACTGGCTTCCCCCCGCGCATGCATGCGTGCACATTCAGTCCGACTGCACACGGAACACAGCCCGTCCAGCCATCATTCTGCTGGGTTGTCCGGAATCAGCCACGTCCCTTCATCCTCTACTTCTCGTTGGACCACAAGAAGCATCTCCGCAACATCCTGAGACAGCTGCTCTTTGAGGAACGACCTGGGAGAGCAAGACAGAGTTTAGAAATCTAACATGAGCTGAGGGATGGAGAACAGTACAATGAGAGCAAGCATATAGATGTGGAAGAGGTTGAATGAAGTGAGAGGGATAAAAGACAAATTCGACATCTACCAAAACAGCAATTGGTAAAGAGAAAGATGGAAACCAGAAAAAAATGAGGAGTATAAAACTAGATCAACTAAATGACACTGCTTACCAGCCCAGCAAGATACACATATAATGAAAGGGTCAGTAGACAAGTCTGAGAAAAGCAAAAGCTTATATAAAACCCAGAGCACGTCATCATAGACAGTGCCAACTTGACAGCACGAGGTTTCAGAACAACCTCACGCAGCCAGGGACACACCTGAGTTCTGTTTCTCCTCCAATGCAAACAGGACCCTTAAGTTTAGAGTCCAGGTTGTAGTATTGTCCGTTGACCTGCCGTACTGCTAGCCAGTGTCTGCGTCTCAGTGGGAGAGACACAATTCCCAACGATACCCGTGACGGCACGTTTAAGATGAAGCCCTGCACCTTCTCCAGACACAAACTCTGCACTGATCTGAGCACAGAAGGGGAGAAATGATTATGTAAGTACCTAATACAAAACAACATAAAATGATCAGCAGGAGGACCAAGCCATGTAAGCTTTAAAGGTGCTGGTTAGACTATCACATAGTGTCGACCAGTAGGTCTGAGAACTGACCTACGTTTGTCCCACCACACGGCGGCCAGTCCACGACTCTGGAGAGCTGCCATTATCACATTCACGTCGTAGTTCCCCGTCCCCAATACAGAGCGATGGGGGTTCACCACGCACTGAGGGGCCAGGCTATTGGAAGTGCATGTGGAGGAAGAGAAACATGAATATGCCATGTATTAAAAAAATACTTTTGACAGGTGTGTTTAGAGGTGTAAAAACTGTAGAAAATCTATGTCCTAAATGATTGCCATGGGCATAAAATAATAAGGCTAATTAATGAATAATATAGTAAACATTACATTAACATTCAATGGTGCATTAGATCAAAAGAGAAGTCATTTATTCAAAAAGAAGCCAAATAAAAAGTTTCCCCGTTGATCTCACCGTTTGCAGATGTCGTCTGCTGTTTCCTTGGTGAACACCCGCTCCTGAAGCACGTTGTTCAGGGCATGGATGGCACACAGCTCCAACCTCTGCTTCTCGTGGAACACCTCCACCTCGCTCATGCTCGCCCGCACAGCTACAACACACACACAGTCAGGCCAGGCAGACAACGCATGGTCAATGTAGCTAGCTAGCACATTAAGAGATAAGAAAAGTAACAAGTTGTAGAGCTGGTCCCGCGCATATCCGATTATCTTCACAATATTCCCGGAAACATTTTGTGTACGTGCGTAAATCACACGACACACACAATCACAACACGCCCCTAGTGAGCGGGCTAGCTGGCTAGCTGTAGCAGTAACGTAGGCCGACGGCGACTCACCTCACGTCGCTGCGCAGAGTCGTAAACAAAAGGCAACAGAAACCGCTATTGTGAGTCTCCGCAGGCAAACGTCACAGCTCTACCAAACTCAGGATTTTATGTCGGCTCTGTCTAAACTGTCAACTCTAACATTTCTGTAAAGAGGATGATGTAGTGTCTTTAGCAAAATGATGAACCGGAAACAGCGATATTGTTGTTGGTGACGCCCACAAACTCGCATCATTCGAGCGATAAAAACACACCAGCCAATGGGGAGGAGGGTTCCACACGGGCGCTTTCGAATAACTCGAATAGGCTCTCGCTTAGGTCTCACGCTTTTTCACGTTTTAGAACGGAAGTCTGAAAAGTCTGAAGTCTCCAATGTAAAAAGGTTCTATTCTAGGCTGTGTTAGATAAAATGATGTATGGGTGAATGACGGATTAGCACAAACATTTGACACTTTATTGAAGAAAGTTATGAAAGACCGCTATCAACATTGGAGTTAGCCACACGCCACTGTTTATGCGTCTTTAACTAGTTCAGTGTTTCCATCACAGCGACTGACTGTAATGTAGTCTACGTTCAACAGCTACATTTAGGAGAACAAGCTAGGCAAGTTGATTGGAATTTTTTATCTTATATGGATTACAATGAATTCCAATTGCTTTGTACCATTCCTGTTACTTCATATTTTGTAAGAGTAGGAGCCCGTTTATATTTCAAAAAGTAGCTGTTTAAATCATAACATTCACTCCACGGTTGAAAAATTAAAAAGGCATTTGTAGTTCGATTCAGTTTTTAATATCTGTACATTTCTTATTACAGTACATTGCCGTTGCAGAAAGGACACACATACGTATGGCAAGTAGGTCAATATAGTGAAATTCTGGGTTCCAGTCCAATCTGATATCCTAATTGCACCTATGACTACAAAAAACAGCAATCCCCAAAATCACCGCAGGATGTACAGTTTTTTAGGACGCCCCCTAGTGACAAGAAAATATTAACGCACGCAATGTCCCTATGTCCAAAATAAATCAAAAACTTTACAAGACCTGTTTCACATTAAGATGTAATTTCTAGGAAGCTAAGTGGATAAGCAAACACTAATTGGTGGATATATCCACATCCACGCCTTGTTGAAATATACAAATGCAGAAATACCTGTCAAATTTGTTAGATATCACTTCCAATTTTTTTGTTTTCGTTTGGCCATTAGCTTTGACTTTAGAAGTATCTCTTCATTGTAACACATAATACATTTGGTCTTTGCTTGTTCTCGTGGTTATAAAAACTGTGTCAAAACTCCTTATGCAATATACTTTGATTAGGCATGCGATATGAACCTCAGAACTGATTATCATCTGCATTACTACAGAAACACCTGGGTTTGACTATAAATGTCTCATACTCTCAATTAATAAGTCCTGGTTTCACCACAACCTTCCACGTTCTTTCTATGTCTCTCATGTTTAGCTACCTCATGAAAAGATTTTCAAGATTTCCAAAAGGCTTTGTCTAATCTAGAAATATAGATTTCTACGACACTAGAAGATACGGTGAAAACTGCTTGGGTGCTTATAACTGTAGGCCTAAATTCTGAATAAATATTATGATATGGTAGATATATTCGTCCACTGCTTACATGTGGCCATGTAAGACTGCATGTTAGTCTTGTGAATTTTACCACAATATCCACATAACCTTGTGGCAACTGCTTCTGTCTTGTCCATGTTTATATATGAGCTTTAATCTAGGTAAGTAGACAAGGACAGGAGATAAGGGAGAAGTTTGAAATAGCCCATGACATTCAATTTCCAATGGTTCTACTAGTCTGCTTTACAAGGTAGAACGTGTGCAAGTGCTGACAGAGGTATGCTTTCTGTTTTGCACATTGTAGATGTAAATATCGTGGATAATGTTTTTACATCTATACAATTTAAAGGCAATATAGACATAAAGGGTCACAAACATGCAGAATGACATCCAAGAAGTTAGGCTAACTAAAACATGCATTTCGTCTGAGGCTGTACATTTATTCACATTACTTTATTGTTGTGCATATGCCTTATAAATTATCTTGGGAAGGGTACATTGTATAGATTCTAGATGCCAGAAATGTCTAATTATGAAGGAATGTACAAATGCGAAGGTTACTTTTACATTATAACTTTGCCTGAAATTTACGATTTCAATTGAGCAAGGGACTGTCTTTTGGGTGGGTATGAGTTATTCAAACGCACCAATTGCTTAGGAGCTTTTCGCATGCCGACTTTAACTGGTCTGCGAATTTACAAAGTAAAGTTACGTCACTGTAGGTACGGAAGATGATTGGTTAGACTCGTTTCGTTGTTTGGATACGCACTACTTGTATCGCACGATGATTGGTCAAATTGATTAAACCTTGCTCCTATACGTGCGCGTATTTTTGTTCCTGTGTCAAAAAAACTGCTAACTTGCTAAATACGGGGCATTTTTAGCCGTTAGAAGTTAATAAGCTAATGTTGTAAGAGACACCGGAATTCTAATTATCTGAACCGTGCGAGCTAGTTTGTTGTCTTACTGCAAACTGCTCGAACAAAGTTAAGACATTTTGCGAGAGCAGAAGCGAACTAGCTAGCTGTCTATATTTCTCTAATTTAGCTACGCGAGCGGACTGACGTCAGATTGTGGTTGGGCTAACTAGCCGACAAGATAGTTTAGTTTGTTTTTAACGTAAATACATCAGGTCGGGTGGAAGGTGTGCGGTCGTCAGGCACTTCACTTTAGAAAGGTTAAACCAGAATGTGGATGTTTGATCCTGCCGAGGTCCCAGAGTGACACGGCTAGCTGAGTTCCAGTTTTCGTTTAACATAAAGCTAACGTTACCCAGCTAGCGTGCTAGCTCTCTTAAAGTACCCGCGTCTAATCCTCCGTCCGGCGAGCCTCGGTTCGATCCCCCGACCGCCCTGGTTCGAGTCCCCGACCGCCCTGCTTTCAGCGCTCCGCTGCTTGGTCGAGATGGTAAGTTGGAGCCCGTCGAGTCCTCCAGGCGTGAGGAACAACGCCGCTCCGTTAGCCGACTAGCGTGTCTTCACGCTAACTAGTTTTTCGCTCGGCAACCGCAGTACTTGTTCGCGAAGTCGCTGGAGTGCTAGCGAGACAGCTAGGCTAGCTAACTTTTCCCCAGCGTTGGCTAACCAGCTAGAAAGCCGAGTAGTTCGACAGTATCGAGTAAGCTGGCTATCCAGACGTATGTGAAAAGTATAACGGGAGTACAGTTAACACAGAATAGTTAACCAGCTAACTCTGTGTCAGTAGTGTTTGGTTGGTTAATGTTACAGCTACTCCACTTTGATAATCAAGATGAACTGAGGCTAGAGGTTCGGTGTGTGTGTTACAGTAGCTCGTCTCGGGTTAGGATGTCCGCTACAGATCCAGTATGACGGGTATGTTACAAGTACAGACGAACCTACGCTGGTGTAGTCGCTTAAAATGTGGTAACAACCGGCCAGCTAAGTTGAGTTCTAGCCAGTTGTCTCTAGCTAGCTAACCTTAGCCGACCTGGATGTTGGAGGATGTGGAGTTGGTCGTTGCCTGTGGACCGGTGGCGGTTACACGTTAGTGCGGTGGTTACATTCATCTAGCTGGCCACGCTGCGCTACTAGAACTGTAGACGCGGTTCATCTCTGAATTTAGATCGTATTGGACACTGGTACCTAGATTAGTTTAACCAGCTAATTGTAACTTCACAGGTTCACGATGAGGGCGATATTTCGGTTTACCAGTGATTCGACTTTAAAAGCCTCGTCGGTCTAATCATGTGGTGATCGTACTACGAAATGTTCCCGAAAACATAAAAAATATCTAAACACGTGAAAATGTAAATGGCGAACAACATACCGACCATACTAGCTACAGTTCGCCATTTGAAATACATGTTTTGTAGTTGTCTTTCTCTGCAGCAATGAGCAATGGTGCAGTGGTTGGGAACCAGAAACGTGCCAAATATAGTTTATTTTAAAGCTTCTCATCAGTTGGCCTGTTTTGTTTTACGGCTACACAATATATATAATTCATCTCAATATCGACAGATGCTATACTGATATCGCAGAAAATTGGCCCTTTAACAAATGCCAAACGGTGTGAGCGTCCTGATCCATGTCGATGGATGAGTTCAGTGGTTTTTTTTTTTTTTTTTTACACGAACCAAGAAATGTAAATGTTTGTGCAAATACAGGCCAGTCTTCCACCATGTATCGTAAACATTTTACTACTGTGCTTTTAATGATTTAATGATTTGTCTGGTTAAATTAAAGGTTAAATAATGTTTCAGGGCATTCTAAAATGGCAGTGTATATGAAAAGTCACATCCAGAAGTAGGACCGTCAGTATCATCTACCCCTGCTCTTTTTTCTTATATTGGTGAACTGGGTGTGAGAAATTACTCCAACAAAAGGCACAATTGTAATCTTCAGTTAATTTTCTCAATTTCAGGTAGACCAAGGGTTTATAAACATTTTATATTGATACAGAAATGTAGTTGACTAGAGTGCGAACAACATTAGCTCTATCACATTACAGTAATAAATGAAAGAAATATGCCTAAAATGAGAAATACTTAATTTCCTTAGCTATACCCTAACCTTAAAGGAAAATGGTTTCAAGCATTTTAGGGAACACTGCTGCAGTTTTCCTTTAATGATCATTCACAGTATCATTGCAGATGTCAAAATCTAGTTTTTCCCAATTTATATAAAATAACATACTTAGTGTTCTGTTCATGAATTTGTACACTGAAAGTTCAGGCTACCTTTGCTAACTCCCCTGCTCTCATCGCTGTGCCCACTCCTGCACCTGCCACCAATTTTCTACTCACACGCACCCAGTCTTTAATCTCCAATCAATCTCAGTCTCTCAGCCAAGCACCTTAAATGGTGCTTTCTCATGTGCAAAGTGGCGACGTTCGTTCCTGCATACTGCTGCTCTCTGGCTGCTCTTTTCTCTGAATTGTGATGGGAGAGTTTAGTGTAGTATATTACTGAACAATTCAGGGCCATGTCATTACCTTTCTCTAAAGGAAAATGGCTTAGTATTTTTTTTTACACTTGTCACATGTTTTATAAATGATTATCTTGGACATCAGTTTTGTTTCTCTTCAGTATGTCATATGTGCTTAAAATGACTAACTTGGAGACAGACTTGTCTGTGTGGCTCAAAAAAGGTACTGATGCAGTTTTAAATAATAACTGTACCTTTTGTTCATGTTTTCTAGAACTCAAATGTAGAGAACCTGCCTCCTCAAGTTCTAAGACTAGTATACAAGGAAGTGTCTGCTCTGGCAGCAGATCCCCCAGAAGGAATTAAAATCTACCCCAGTGAAGAAGATATCACAGAGCTTCATACTGCCATTGAGGGTCCAGGTAGTAATTATCCAGTCCTGTGCTAAATATGAACAGTCCGCATGTGGCACAAATCTGTAAATATTTCACTACTTTCTTTCTTTGAACTTTCCTTAACAGAAGGGACCCCATATGCAGGAGGAGTCTTCAGGATGCGATTGGTCTTGGGTAAAGACTTTCCTGCTGTACCACCCAGAGGCTATTTTCTGACCAAGATTTTCCATCCAAATGTTGGGCACAAGGGTGAGATCTGTGTCAACGTACTGAAGAGGGACTGGAAGGCAGAGCTCGGCCTCAGGCATGTTTTATTGGTCAGTATCACAGTTCACCTCTTGAATCTCCACACAGTGAATTAATTATTACAACCATGAAGTTTTTCGATTAAGCTTGATTTTTCGATTTCAGTTTGAAATTCATATGGTGCAGGCTTCTAAACTTAAATATAAGATTTCCCTCTTTCTGTCTGCCCCTCTCCACCCCCCCCCCCCCCCCTCCTCTCCCACCCTCTGTTTTGTCTCCCAGACCATTAAGTGCTTACTGATCCATCCCAATCCTGAATCTGCTTTGAATGAAGAGGCTGGGAGGTTACTGTTGGAAGACTATGCAGAATATGCCTCTCGGGCTCATCTTCTAACGGAGATCCATGCTATGGGTGGGACCTCTGGGGCCCTTCAGGAGCCTGGTGATGGACCCCAGCCCAAGAAACATGCAGGAGATCCAAGCAAACGTGCGATTGTAGCTGGTGCTGCACCAGGTGCTGGGGCCACTGGTTCAAATAGTAGCAGTTCCAGTGGCACAAGCAGTAACCCTAGTACTATAGCTGCAAAAAAGAAAACTGATAAGAAAAGAGCTCTGAGGCGGCTATAACAGTGAATTTCTTTCTTTTTGTTTTTCTTACTCCTTTTGTCAATATAAATATTGCATTGAGCAGACCATATTTTTCATCCTTTTCGTGTTTTTCTGTCACAGAAAAGCCCCTACACATTTTTTTGAGCAGTTCCCTTTGAAATTCTACTCTCAGGATTCATTGTGATTGGCAATTTATTTCATTCATGGAATGGGGTCTTTCTGGGAGAAAGAGATTGTTGTCAGTTGTCAGTATCAGTTTTAACTTAAAAGTACCCTTCACATCCATGGCAGTGTTGTTTCTCCTTACCCTCTTTAACTTCACCAAGGAAATGAGAGCTTTACATTTCCTTTAATTTAATACTAAGATTTTAAAATGTCCTCCTGCCAATAATACAATGGGGATGAAACCAGACCAAAATGGTCAACCAATCTTAGATTGCTGAGGATGTGCATTACGTTACATACTTGGGGTACTGCATCTTAACAGGGTTCTCCTACTTTTATCAAACTTGACAGACGCGTCATTGACTAAACAATGAGTGGTGTTGATTTGGGATTTATGATATTTATTTGAACGTGTTTTTTTGTTTATTTTTTTTTTTATGCATTTCGGAAAACTTCAGGTGTTTCACAGACGCATTTGCCGGGTGAGTAATGAGTTGGTTTTATGAAGTCATCCATGAAACAGTACAGTCCAGGTACCTTACAGGTTTGGCAGTTGGCAAACTCACCATTAGCATTTTTATGTGCGATTTATACAAAAGGTAAGGTAATGCCAAGCTGCATGAATAGTAGTGTGTTGCGTGAAATTAAATGGAATTGTAAAAGTTGCAGATGCTGTGAAATCTGAACTCAATTTGGAAGGGAAATTTTTTTTTTTGCAGTGTCCTGGCAATATTACAGACATTTGGTGTGTGAGCGCACGTGTGGATTGGTGTAGTACAATCTAGATTAGAAGATTATAGAAAACGAAAGGGGTTAAAATGTGGTCTAAACTTTACAATGTTGATGTTTGTCTTTTTTTTTTGTGATTGATTAAATTTTTATATTGTTTTGTGCATATTTCTTCCCATGATAGAATATATATATATATATTAATTTCCCTGCATTCAGGTGACTTGCTTGTTGGAGATTGTCACTGAAGTCTTTTTAGTTTGTTTTGGATTTTTTTTTTTTTCTTCATCAAGAACAATACAGTTTGTTTCCAACCTCACATTTGCCATGTCACACGATCATTATATTTTTTTCCCTTTTTTAAAAATCGTAATCAAAATTTTTATGAACTAATAACAAAGCCATCCATCTTTTTAATCCCAGTTTTGTATATTAGGCTCCAGGTCCTCTGGAGGAAGTCTCTCTCATCTTGTTGCAGTGGTCTGGTTACTTTTAGTGCATGTCCATGCATTGGGTATCCAGTAAAGTCTATAGTTCTCAACATAGGGCTTAAATTTCCTAAGGAAACCCTCTCTAATAGTTTTGAACTCTGGTAATACCTTGCATACGGGTAACCTTTTGCCATTTTGTGAGTTTTGGGTAGAGACTGGGGATTTTGTGTCCATTTGTTATTTAATTTAATAATAAAGTTTGTTGGGGGAAAATAACAGTTTATCTTGTTCCATGTAACATATTTCAGACTCACTGTCCTATGAATTAATTTATAAAGGCTGCTTAGAGATGTATGTTTACAAACATAACAAACAAGGTTTGGTGTCCGGGCATCTATATTACAGTAGTGCGCATGTAAGTTCTGCACACTCCATCGTGCCAAAGAAGTCCATGGACACATTGACACATTCCTGGTAAGAAACAAATGTGCAGACGGCTCCTTTGGTGACTTACTGATGAGTCAGGTGCTCTGCTGGCTGTGTAGTACTTGTGTCGAATGCCCTCCAGATATTCTGACATACTGCACTTGGTTTTTAAAAGGGTGGCAAAGCCACCTTTTGTGCAGGGGACTGTGTAGGCTTTGTCCTTTCAGGCAGGTGCTTCTGTAATCTGCAGGCCAAGGTTTCAAATCAGAATAACTTGGTTGGACATAACTGAAAACTATTGTTTAACTATTGTTTTGTTTGATGGAATTTGACACATGAATGTGAATGAAATGAGTAAATGATGAGAGTGCAGAGGAAGCGGACTGCTGGTTCACAGTGTCCCCTCAGAACTGGGACGACATTACATGTCACAAGTCTGTATTTTTGGGCACGGACTTGAACACACTATTATGGATTTTATTGCTTTCGATTTAGGAATGTACATTCATCTTGGCAGAATCTCGAGGTTCAGATGTGTCACAACTGCACGTTTATGTTTCAGTAATTACAGTTGTCACATTGGGCATAGAGTACAGCAAAATCATGTTACCTAGACTTTATATGTTTTATGTCCATTGCACCCACACAAATGCAGTAGAGAGGAGAAATGTCACATCTGACAATTCCCATGTAGCTTCCAAAAAGCAGCTTCATCCAAAACTAGAGTAACTTGTGGAAGAGCATAATTCCATCAATGAGCATGTTGCTGAACTGCAGGACTGAAGCTTCCATTCATTCTTCTCTCTGTAGCCCCTTTATCCTGTTGTTATCCTGCGGCTACATGTGCTTCAAATGTTTTATTTTGTCATATAAAACCTCATCAATGCAACCTGCAACATTCTCCAATACCATTGATTACATTTGAATTGGTATTTCCCATCCAGCCCAGGTTGAGCAGATGGCAAAATGAACTATACTCAGAGTTCACCAGGTGCTTTGTTACAACACTTGCCACTTTATTAGATGTATTAGTTATTCACTAGTCCACCTTTTGCCATGCACACCATCTACGCAGTTCATCACTGGTTCCAAACAGGACTTCTGCTGACTACATTTTTTGCTTAGTGATCCATTCATCACAAAACAGTATCACTGAGTAGTGACAGCTGGGAGCTGCTGCAAGTGTACTGGGCATGAATATCCTGCTGGGTGCTGAGACGGGTTGAAAACCAATAAAGGGGGGTTAGAAGATGGTTAACACAAATTGTGCATAAGTAAGAATATGTATGTCTTCACCGCTAATGTTCTGCACTCTGGATCATTTAAAATCCACTGTACAAGAGTACAAAACTGTCACTGCCCAAATATTTGTTTTGAAGTTACATTCAAATGGCCACATCACAAATAAAAAGTATAGTTGCTAAAACACGTATTTAGTCCTTTATATTAGTAATAAATGTTCTGTATTCATATAAAGATCAATTAGGCCATGCATCATTGGCTAGGAATAACTGGACTAAGCTGTGTAGCATGGAGTCTGTTTTTACTGTTTGACTCCTAAGATCTGGTGGACTGTCAGTCGGGCTCTCCTAGGTGACCTTTGGAAATCACCAACCTGTAGGTGATGGCAGCCTACCCATGCTTTCTCCTGCTGCTTGTGTTTGAAACACCGCTTACAATGGTGTACACTAGCAGACCCCAAGGGCCCCATTCATCTAACGTTCCCTGCTGTGCTTTCAGATCTATTTGTGGTGTTGGGCTTCTTTATGATGTTAGCATTTTTAGTAATTTCTCACTCATTAATTGATATACCCTAGCTTAGGTTAAAAAAAGTGTGCTATAAAATTTTTATATTTATACATGCAAATCACTGAACAACTTCTCACGTGTTCTTTAATGTGTAATCTCCGTTTTCTGTGGCATCCAGATTTCCAGAGGGTGCACGCAGGCTGTAATTTGAGCCGGTTATAGCGGATGAACAGTTCTCTCCGCGGGCTGCCTGAGAGGCCGAAGCAACGGCCCACCCACCTGTATAGGAATAGCAGACTGCACACTGCCTAATTACTGTCTGTAGGAAGCAAGCTTGAGACTAGTGGAGGGTTGGGCTTAACAGCAGAGTAATCGAAGGATTTTGTGCCCTTTAAAAACCTTGAGGTTACTAAAATGTTGATCACATTGCATCCACAGGAACAACGTATTCGTTCGTGGATGACAAAGGTCAGATGTGTTTAGGTTGAATTGCTTTTATGCTTAAATTCGTAATTACATTTATGTTATGTATTAAAGATGCAAATATTTTTATACAAAACATTGTGATGGCAGTGCCCTACACATCGCTGTCCATGGTGCTGAAGTCATCATTGACAATGTGCTGTGATAAATGTGAGGTAATGTCTTTGTCCTTCAGTTTATTTTAATCTATAAAATTGCCTTAACCTGTCACGTTGTTATCATCCTGGTTTATCTTATCAAATCTACGCAGACCGACTTTCATTAAGATTAGCTACAAAGAAAACAATAGAGTAACAGACATTTTTAACATGGTAATATTTTTGGTTACTTATGATCCCTCATTTTCATTTAGCAATAACCTGCTGTTTTGTATATCTATATCCTTACCAAAATCACAATATCAACTGTCCACAATGGGTGCTTTCTAGGTCTAAAACGGTTGCATTATGCACCTTCAGGCTCTTTTATCTCCAGTATTTGGTACTTCACAAACTTGTAGTGACACAACAATGATTAAACACGAAGCGGAGATGCAACATACACACAATGGATTTATTTACTTTAATGGTCTTCCTCATTGCAAAGTTAACAGAGTTGGCATGCACATAGCTGTATCTAGTTCCCATGAGTATTACAAACTACACAATAACATAATAACATATTCCTCCCCTCTTAAACCCACAGTGTAAATATATTCTGAAATTCAACAAACAACTCAACATATGCAACCTGATCACTGCCAAAATGTTAAAATGAACCAAACGTCCAGTCTTTCTTTTTTCTAAACTAAGGGAGTAAGGTAGACTACCTCAAACCCTGACATTACCTTGGGGATTATTCTGCACATTTCTTGAGGGTATGTCACTAACGTTTTGAAGGATGTCGTTCTCTCACCGGATAGCGTCAAACGTTCTTATCAGGAGACACCAGATTGGCCACAACAGCAGAAGTCCACACCAGAGTAGCAGGTGGTACCAGCTTAGCATTAGCAGCTGACGGATAAGGCAATATCTTCAAAAGGCAATGTCTTGAGAAGGTGACTCTTCCAAGGAGAGTGTGAGGTTGTTGTGATCAGTTTGCTGTGACAACTCAGGACAAGCTATTGGTGAAGACTCAGCAGGAGATGTTCCATGTAGTAGCTAGTCTAAATGCCTCCTCAGCAGTCTGGACTGTGTAAGACACTTGTCCTGTCTTTCTGATGGCTGTTGGAAGGACCGTTGCAATGTTCTCCTGGTTGGAAGAGAGCTGTTTTTCACTCTTTGTTTCCATCTCTCTATTTAGGCATCCTGTTTGTGCAAAGTTCATTTCATGACATGTATTGCCAGAGAGACCTGAATAGTTGAATGTGGGACAGTCCTGTAGTGCAGCAGAAAACTCCTTAACCTCTGATAAAGTGAGACATATCCCTTTGAAGCTTTAAGGGAATGCTTCACGCTCTGCACAAACCTTTCTGGTATCCGTTGGTAGAAGTGTGGTAATGAACAGATCAGATATGCTGAACTCCATTCACTTTAAAGAACTTCTCAAATTCTTGGAAAATAAATAAATAAACTGAGGACCAGTCACTTAAAAGCTGTACGGGAAAATCAAATCTGCTTAACATCCCACCTAGCATTTCGTCTTCTCTATAGTAGTTTATGGACATTATGGACATTTTTGGCCACTTATTAAGTACATTCTCTAAGTACATTCTCTCCTCAAATGTGCAAGCAAGGTCAACACAGCCACGTTGTCAGTTTTATTCTGGCCAGTTCCATGGGTGCAGCCATTTGTGACACATTACAGACCTTCTGACATGAAGAACATGACCTTGCCATTTCAGTACCTTTTCTTTGAGGGAGGAATGATGACTCCTTGTCTCCTGAAGACACCCTGCCTGCACCATAAGGTCATTTCACCTTGACAGATATGGTTTTAGTTCTGCTTTCTCTTTTGTATTTCGTCCACTGACCACAAAATCCATCATGGTCGATAACACTGGGTCACTTCTTGTGTGTCGTTGCACTTGTGCAGAAGTAATGGGTGCTTCCTCCAGCTGCTTAAAGTACAACCTAGTTTGCTTTTGCTCTGCAAGTGTCACCGGTTGAGGCAGTCTAGAAAGCCCATCCAGATTTGTAAGGAAGTCAGACTTCCTGTACCTGTCATATGTGTATGCACAGTAGTAATGTGTGGCATCCAACTAACAGCCAATGACGGGATGCCCCCTTGTAGCCCAAAAAATTGGTGTTAAGAGGAAGAGGATCTGTTAAAATCCAAACTGAGTGATGGAACTTGCGAACACCAAATATGCTGAGAGCACCTTGCTCTATTTGAGCATAGTGGCTTTCTGCTTTGTTCAGTGTACATGATGCAAACACATAGATTTACATGTTCAAACGATACATTTACATTTACAGCATTTAGTTGACACTCTTTTCCAGAGAGACTTACAAAGTGCTTTGCCATCTGTTTGCAGAATGCATCCTAGATAGTACTCATAGATTCTCTTGGATCAGACTACTAAACTACAGGCATCAAAGCCTATATGTATATTGCAAATAAACAGTCTCAAAAATTAAAAAGAAGAATGAAAAAACCATACCTAGAAGTGCAAATAAACACAAGTTACTTTACCATACAATGTAAAGTACAAGGACAACATGTGCTACCTGCAGTGTTAGTGGTCATTTAAGTACTCAGCACGTGAGTCTTCAGTCTACCACAATTCCCATCACATAAGGAGAAGCGTTGTATGCCAACTGCAAGGCTAAGGAAGGATTAAAGTGTTTTAAGGCTTCAGACCATTGTCCTTTGTTTGGACAAACACTTTTTCACAATGATGGGTCCATCTCCAAACTTTACATTGACACAGCTGATGTAGTGGTTTTAGCAGGTAAGACAAGTCCTGAATTATCTTACCATAATAGTTTAGCAGGCCTTGGTAAGAGCACAGCTGACTTGCGCTCTGGGATGCTTCTACTATTGCCTTGACCTTGGAAAGAGCTTTGTGTAACTTTTGAGAGTCTATCATCTGCCCAAAGTATTTGACAGATGTCTGAAAAAAAAACTCAGAATTAAACTTGCAAACTCTGTGTCCATGCTCCTTTAGTCTCTGTATTGTAGCATCCAGGTTTCTCAGATGCTTTCCTGTTTCCCCAGTGATCAGAATGCCGTCATTTGAAGGTAAATCGT